>NW_008599498.1:88691-104625 GCF_000691845.1 Merops nubicus
GGGGGGGGGGGGGCGGCTGTTTTTCCTTTCATGCTGGTATACAGGAGCAGTTGAAGACAGAAGATACTTTCATAGATTCATGAGACGCTGTGCAAAAAGACCCCAAATATAAGCACACACAGTTGAATCCATTCTGGCTACATCACCTTGAAAAATTGCAATTAGGCACAGTAATTATTTTTTCCTGCTTAGAGACGAGTTCTAAAATGTTACATTTACATTCTTTTACAATGACCCAAATGGTCCTCTTTGTCTGGGGAAATAAAAGAAATTAGGAAAATTAATTCATGTCTGTAGGTTTACAGAAGTAGGACCTCAGTTTTGGAATCAGAAAGAACTGTTCTTGGGGGTTTTCTGTGAAGGGAACCTAGAATATGCTGGTTACTCTTAGGTTGGACAGTCTTAAAATAGTGAAAGACAAAACCTGGTTTATTTGTAACCTTTTGTTTTGGTAATTTTGACATGTACTGCTTCAGTTTTGACCTTCCTTACTTACATTTTTCCCAGGACCACCTTATTCTTCAAAATGTTTTTTTTTTATTATTTATTTTAAACAAACAAATGCCCAAATTTTCATTTTGAAATGGTCAAAACAGGAAATGGAGAAAATAGTCCTTCCCTGAAAAAGTTCTTAATATATTGGCCCATTCCAAAAGCAGGACTGCCAGTCAGTCCTACTGAAGACCCACTGAGCAGACCTGTCTGGTGACATATCAAGCTGTCATCGTCCCCTCAAAGTCCCCCAAGCTGAGTCTTTCACAGCCCATCTCCTGTGCTTCCACCTCTCCTTACTACAAACCATCTGTCAGGAAAGATCAACTTAAGCAATAGGGGAAGTAAGGAAAAGCTGCTCAATGCATTTGTACAATGTTGGGTGAGTAGGGAAGAGATGGGTGAAACATGATGTGCTCCACAGCATGCCTTGGGCCAGGCCAGGATCAGTCCTGCTTCTCTGCAGCCTGTGGCTGGGGTCAGAGCAGAGCAATTCTTGCTAGCAGGTCACTGAGCCTTTGTGCCAGCAGGTTTTGTAGCACTACTCAACCAGCCCAAGTCCTTTTGTGAACAAAAAGCCATTAATGTTCTGCAGAGTTCCTGGAAACTAACAAAAAACTTTGCATTTTCCAGCTGTTATAGTTCATGATGGTGAATGTATATAAAAGAGACTAAAAAGATAAGGGTACTTTGTTTCTGTGCATTACAATATCTCTGATCATTTTTCATAGCAAGAGGCACTAAATTCTGTAAAACTCTCCACAGTGGAAATGATGGAATAATTTTACTATTTATGGAATATAAAATTAGATTTGAGAAGCATAAATAAATATGCAATAGGAAATTACTGTGATGGCAGGAAGATGAACTTGCTGACCAAAAAGGTCTTTCTCTCTTTAACTCTGGTGATTGCATAGATATGTTTTCATTTGTTGTTAATAAAAAATAATAATAATAAATGTAGCTAAATGTAATGAAACTTGAGAACTCTTGAGCTGATAAGCTGTATGGTTGAACAGTCATACATATTTAATAGCCAAAGTAGGAAAATATAATTCACCATTTCTGTTCAGTCTTTGAAATGTTTTTGATACACCTATAAAATGTATTTTTAGCAGCCATTATGAGTTTGTTCAGTGGTGGTGTTCCACAATCCTTTATTTCTTTTGAAACCAAACACGTTGTATATTTTCTGCCCAGATGGTCTTCAAAGTCTAGGCAAGGCTCTTAGGTGTGTCTTTGGCTATGACAGCACTGTGCTTGGGAGAAAACAATGTCTGTGGCTCCTAGGGGATGGGTTAGTTCAGGTCAAAACCCAAGAGAGGAGGCAATTTTGACCCGCTCACCCCACATGTAGTGGAAATATCTCCCAACCACCTTTGTTTGTCGGCCTCTCCATATTATATCATGATCTCTTCTGCATGTTGCAGTTTATCAGGAAGAAGGGTTTATGCCAAGGTAAGCATAGAGAGAGAGAGAGGAATCAGCACAACTAGACCTGTGTGTACCTGCTTTCCTGATGTAGTAAGTGAGCAAACATTGGTCACCTCATCTAGCCATGCATAAAACAACCTACTTGTCTTTTGATGTTCAAGGCAGGAACTGTGTGTGAGTTTACCTGAATCCCAGTAGAATGAAGCTCCATTTCTTCCTGAGATAGTGACAAGACTGGCAAGATACAGATTTTAAAAATAACAAGAGTAATCCAGAGCTTCACAGAGGATTAGAGATGTTCTGACTCAGTACCAAACTCAATAAAGTGCACTAATGAGAAGCAGAATAGCTTTTAATAGTGAAAGGGGCAACAGGAATGGAAATTAAAATGCAAGAACTGCCAGGAAAAATATGCAAACTGCACATTCAGAAAACACTGCAATTCTAGATCAGTGCTGATCCTGCATTTGACAAGAGTTAAATGGAATGGATGTTGCTTTTGGCTGCTAAGAGTCAATAATACAAAAGTTGATATTGGGTCTGCAACTTTCTACAAATTACCAGGGCATGTAAAGATTAGTGGGACGTGTGGTTTAGATATTAACTACAAAGCACTTTGATATATTGGCCTAATTGAACACAAAAGACTTTTGTTCTGCTCTCCTCTGGATGTGTCAGTGAAATAAGTTACTTTTTATGGCTAATTCACACCAGAAAATCAGGCTTGTGACTTGAGTAGGTTTACAACCATGTATCATCTATCATATTAGATCTGAGTTATAAAAAACCACCTCGCTACATGGCATGCGGCGATTCAAAAATACAAATCATGTCTTAAGAAGTCGTGGGGACTACACGGTTTTGTTCTTTTCAGTTCGTTTTTACTTTCAATTGCTGTTGCTTAGAGCATACTAGCAGGCCAGTATTGCCAGTGGCAACTCCGTTTACTTTATGACGAGTCTTGTTTGCCCCCCTGTGGTAGAACTAGAAAAGGCAGAACTGGAGTTCTGTTTCTCTTGTTTGCGTTAAGGGCCGGTGCTTCAAATACTTCGGGTATGAATAACCTGGTGCTGATTTTCCCTTTTTTATACAGCTAGGTTACCCGCCGGCACCCGCATAAGTGAACCCTTCGTTTTTAGCACGCAGAAACACACCAGAATAGGCAACTTTTTATTTTTAGAAGCATGAATGAAGAGAACTCAAAGGCATTTTTGTTCACTATTTTTGAATATACTATATGTAGTTGTAATAATCTTTCAGGAGGGGTATCCAAGCCTACCAAGTTCAATGACACGATTATGTCAAAGTATAGAAAGGCAATTGAGTTTTTAAAATTGGCAGTAAATAACTATAGACAATCAACCAAATCTAATAACTGCAAAGCAGTTGCTGGGCTCCATCGCTGAAAGAATTCAGATTTTCTGTTTCTTAATTAACTAGCAGGCTTTTAAAATGCCAGTCTTTTATATCCACTTTCTTTTTTTCACAGTTTATGTAAAATTTTATATATTTGAAGCAGAAGTAAGCAATATGTGTCTGCTCCAAACCCTGCTGAAGTTAATTAAAGTAGCATCACATGAGCTAATACCTAAACAAGGAACAGTATAACACCTCACTGATATAGCTGTGATGGTTTTGATCCTGTGTATGACTTCTGAACAGTAGGAACAAACCGGCTTGATAAGCAAAAAGCCTGTTGTAAGGCTGCAGAGCAGTAATGAAGATTTTTGTGCATACTGATTAAGAATTTTGTATGGCTGTTAATAAAAACCATTCTGTTTTCTTTCTGAGTAAAATCACCCAGTCTGGGCAAGTTCAGTTGTCTTCAATTAAGCTATTAATCCTCTGGCTCTGCTTTTCTAACAGCATTTCATATTTTTACTTTTATCAAGTGCATGAAGGAAAAAATTGGGACCACAAAACAGAGAGAATAATAACAAAAAAATTATACTTTCTTTTATGTCAGCTACATCACTTATTCTTTGTAATCTGAATAAAGAGCTAGACTCCAGGAGGTTGTCTATGCTGTCAGACTATCGTGAACACAACTTCTTGGCATCATTTGACAGCTAAAAAAAAAAAAAAAATCTACATCCCAGCTTCAGAAGCCTTCAGATTAGAGAAGACACCCAAGGCTGTTAGTCTGTAGAACTGGCTGACAATGGAAAAGAGGAAAGTGCATCATCTGACATATTTAAAACTGCATGGAGAGCAGTCCTGAACTGACAAGGTGATGGACTACTCCTAACAGGCCTTTTCCATTTTTAATTTCTATAATAGGAATCATAGTTCAAGCTCTATACCAGTGACAAGTAATCTCATTTTTAACTGGAAGTTACCAGAATGGGAAACATCAACAACCTAAGCACTGTGGGAAAAGGCTAAGATTAGCTGGAAGAACATTTATGTGACATTTATGTGACAGAAATCAGCAGTGGATCACTATATACTATTAACCTGACTCTATACAGCTATTATCATAATGTCTGTCCTAACTGTACAAAGTATGTTTTTTTCCTAAATTCCACTAAAACACTAATAATATATTTTTATCACAGTGTGAGAGACATGTTTCAGTTTTTATTATAATTCATTGTTTTACAGCTGCTAAATACATAGTAGAGTAAACATGGAGGAAATGTAGTAGCATGAAATCTTGGCATTTGCAGTAGGATACCAGTTTACTTTCTCTGCTTTTTTAATTGCAATAGATAGCAAATATCAGCAATTTGGCCCTAATGGGGATTCATAAGCTCTGTAACACAAACCAGAATGGCCAACACACCTGATCCCTCAGCTTCTCTCCCAGTTCTTGTTTTCCTTAAGTTTGATCTTAAGTCAGCAAAATAAATCAAAAGCAAATACTTAGGACTGAATGTTAATTAAACATAAAAATCAGTGAAAAGTGAATTGGGTGCATAAATTTATTTATTTTTTTTAACTGGCAAGCAAAGAACTTAAAATGAGTACAACAAAAAGAATACATTATTTATGTTTGTGTAATCAATTTGTTAGAGAAATCTTTCCTCTAAAAGGGACAGAAGTAGCTTAAGGACAAATATAGCTGACAGGATTTCCCATTCAAGTCAGAGGGACTAATCACAAGTTTAGGTTAAACATGTACTTCAGTACCTCCCATATCAAGCATCTCACATATAAAAGGCAAACACATGTATGCTGATAAACTAAACATGTTCTGCACACTTTAAAATACTGTTACCTGCTCTCTTTTAAATAACAATTCGAAAGGGTAGCTATGACACATTTGTACTTAGCATTTGTACTACTGTGTAAAACAAAAAAGTTCACTTGCACAAGCTATATCTTCCATTTAAAAATTAGCTGCCAAATTTGTCTATGGAATATGCTGTATTGTTTCACAACTGCTGAAGATTAATCTGTGAAATGCTTTTTCCCCACAGAATTATGAAATTTCATGTTGCAAAGAGAAAGTTTAAGGAAACACTTCGTCCATATGATGTCAAAGATGTCATTGAACAGTATTCAGCAGGTCATCTAGACATGTTATGCAGGATTAAGAGTCTTCAGTCACGGTAAAGAAAGAAGAATTTCTGTTCTGCATAAGAACCTTACGTTACATCATTCACTATATAATGAACATTGGTAACAATATTTCTGTGTTATATTTGTGTACAAATTGCCATCCATGCTTCAGCCCAGCCTCTCTTTCTGTGAACAGAGCTGAGCTAGAAATTACATTGTGGGTAAAACAAAACCAAAAAAAAATGTATCAAAACTTCCCCCAGAAAATGGAAGTCTGAACAAGAGAGAAGGTAATCCTTTACCTGTAAAGTCATGGAATCATAGAATCATTTAGGTTGGAAAAGACATTTAAGATCGTTGAGTCCAAGTGTTGACCCAGCGCTACCAAGTCCACCAACCAACCATGTCCCTCAGCACCACATCTACGTGACTTTTAAATACCTTCAGGGATAGTGACTCCACCACTTTCCTGGGCAGCCTGTTCCAGTGTTTGACAACCCTTTCTGTGAGGAAATTTTCCTAATATCCAATCTAAATCTCCCCTGGTGCAACTAGAGGCCATTTCCTCTTGTCTTATTGCTTGTTATTTGGGAGAAGAGACCAACCCCCACCTGGATACAACATCCTTTTTGGCAGTTGTAGAGAGCAAGAAGGTCTCCCCTGAGCCTTGTTCCCTCCGGGCTAAACAACCCCAGTTCCCTCAGCTGCTCCTCATAAGTCTTGTGTTCTAGACCCCCCACCAGCTTTGTTGTCCTTCTTTGGACACACTCTAGCACCTCAATGTCCTTCTTGTAGTGAGTGGCCCAAAGTGAACACAGTGTTTGAGGTGCAGCCTCACCAGTGCTAAGTACAGGGGAGGCCAATCGCTTTCCTAGTCCTGCTGGCCACACTGTTGCTGACACATGCCAGGATGCTGTTGGTCTTCTTGGCCACCTGGGCACACTGCTAGCTCACATTCAGCTGGCTGTTGACCAACATTCCCAGGTCCTTTTCCGCTTGGCAGCTTTCCAGCCACTCCTCCCCAAGCCTGTGAACCAAAGTAATTCGTAACCTATTCATTGGGTCACACGACTGTGACAAAAAGTCCATTCATAAACAAGGGATTCAGTCAGGAGGTTGTCAAAAGGGTGAGGCTGACATTGAGAATTGCATTTCTCCCATTCCAGACTTCTCTTTTCACAAAAAATAAATTGGGAACTACTAGTAACATAGTATTTAGGTAGTTTTTATGTTCTCAATTCTCAGCAATATTAATTTAAAAAAACAAACCCACAGCATTGCATCATGCGTATCTTTGCCAGCATCAGGGCTCAGATTCCTGCTTCAAACAGACAACTTCCCCAGGACTCACTGCTGCTGTTAAGATGGGAGAGCTGAGGGTGGCACAGGTATGTCTGTTCTCCACAACATCAGTC
The DNA here is from genome assembly GCF_000691845.1 of Merops nubicus. Taxonomy (NCBI): domain Eukaryota; kingdom Metazoa; phylum Chordata; class Aves; order Coraciiformes; family Meropidae; genus Merops; species Merops nubicus. The sequence continues at coordinate 95,537 of NW_008599498.1, forward strand.
TGCTAGAGAGGCCACCTCCTTTCTGCCTCTGTCAGCAAGTTTAGCCCTGGCTCTCCCAGATGATGACTAAGATCTGGTCCATGGTTAGTGCCAACAGAAAAGAAAAGAAATCCCAAATGCTCAAAAAATCATTCTTTTTTTTTAATTGATAAGATTAAGATTGTCCTCCTTCTCACACACTTTTCTGAAGTAGTGTGATTTTATTTTTTAATGTATGGATATAGCTAACACTTTCATATCACCACTGTTTTCAGGAATCACAGCAGCTTTCGATTTCTCTTACAGTGTTGACCAAATTCTTGGGAAAGGGCAAATCACAGCAGACAAAAGAAGCAGAGAAAAGAATCCTGCAGAGAATGAGACAACTGATGACGTCAGTATGTTAGGGCGTGTAGTCAAGGTGGAGAAACAGGTACAGTGATTATCTGTGTTACTTTCTCTTGCTTTACTGCTCATGCCTTTTGTCTATTTTACTACTGGTTTCAAAGGCTGAACAGGTAAAATCTTTTTCTCTAGTACCTGCTCCCTTTGCATGTTGAAATAAAAATTATATGAATCATATTACCTTAGTGGTCTTCTATGTACAGAAAAGTAAAAGAAAATTGCAGGTTACTTAAATGTTTTTCCCTTTTATCAGCTTGCTTATGCTTCTTCCATTTTTCTCTTCAGCAGTCATATTTTCCTTTTGCCTAGGTTCCAAATATTTTAAGCTAGTATTTGGCATTAATGTTAACCTTCTCCTCTCCACTTGTAGGTACAATCCATTGAGTCAAAACTGGACTGTCTATTAGATATTTATCAGCAAGTTTTGCGAAAAGGATCTGCATCTGCGCTCACTTTGGCTTCATTTCAAATGCCAGCTTTTGAGTGTGAGCAGACTTCTGATTATCAGAGTCCATCAGACAGCAAAGATATGTCTAATTCTGCACAAACTAGTGGATGTGTATCCAGATCAGCTAGTGCCAATCTGCCTCGTGGCCTACAGCTTATACTGACACCAAATGAATTTAGCACCCAGGCTTACTATGCTTTTAGTCCAGCTATGCATAGTCAAGCAACACAAGTGCCAAATGATGGACCTGCAACAGTTAGTAACACATCAAACCAAATAAACCAGGCAACTAAGCCAGCAACTCCATCAACATTACAAATACCACCTTTCTCATCCATGAAGCATATCAATAGGCCTGAGCCCATTCATATTATTCCTGTAACCACACAGGAAAATATCTCCGATGTCACCGCTTGCCTTGTTGCATCAAAGGATAATGGACAAGTTGCACAGCCCAGTGTGACGAAGGACCTCACATGGAGAAAAAGTCTGGATACAGGAGGGGAACCTTTGCTCTCAGTTAAACCTGTGGTGCAAATGGATTTAGGAAAATCTTTATCTGTACAAAACCTTATACAATCAACAGAAGAACTGAATGTACAGGTTGCTGGCAGTGACTCCAGTGGTTCCAGAGGTAGCCAAGACATATACTCCAAATGGAGGGAGTCAAAACTATTTATAACTGATGAAGAGTTGGAGGCAGAGGCAGGAACAGAGACTACTGAAGCCATCTCGCGCCCGTTAGTGGAAACAACTCTCTCTGCTGACTCTCTAAGGACTGGAATATCAAGATCATCTCAAAGTATCTACAAGCCAGGGGATGGTACAGAATCACGCAATCTGCTCCACGTCAAGCTTAAATGACAGCTTGTGGGCTTTCTTCATTGGCTGGGTCATTCCTCTAGTCATACATATCATAGCATGAACTGTTTTGAAAGCCTTTTTAATAAGATGAAATCACAAAAATCAGGATGAATTTGCAAAGCAGTTGAATGAGCCCATATCTCCTAGCTGCATGAAAATGCATGTTTAAGTGATGGCTAACATTCAAATTTACACCTACAGTACGGCAGCCTTTGATGTAGTACAGTAGGTTTAAATAATGAGTTGCCTACAAAGCTAATGTTGCAGGATGTATCAAAAAGCAAACATTTGAGCATTTAGACCTAGTGCTGTTTCTACAGGGCAGAAGTAAAAATTGTAAGGTTTAAAGCACTTCGCTTCTGAACTAATTAAATATATATAACATCCTGATTTAGTTGATAGTTTATGTTTACAACAAAAAAATTATCTACAGCTGCTAGCAAGGTACCAAGGAAACCAGTAATATGGGATTAGAAATGGCTACCAGTTGCAAGATACACACATTATCAGTAATCAGTTGTTTTTGACTCTGAAGACGAGAACGTTAATATCCATCTGACTTCTGGTGATTTAGTGCTGTGGTAAAAGTACCTGACACACCACTGTCACGTTATTCTTTATAAGAAGAACATTATTTTGCTACAAAAAAAAGTTTGCATTTTAAGGATTGGGGCTGGCCTCAGAAGTGAGTAACCTGGGTGACTACAATTCAGGGGAATCTCTTCTTCTTCCAGCCTCACTGAGGAGCTATCTTGTGTATCTGAAGCATTTTAGCAGCAGTAGATGAGGGAAGGAAACAGACACTGCCTTTATTGTAGAAGCAATATTTCATTCTGTGGAAATTTTGGCAATTTTCTTTGCAGTCCCAACGTGATACAATGACAGCACTTCATAAGGCTGGGAACTGAAAAGAGAGCAAAAATAAAGAGGTCAGAACATAAAAAAAAAGACAACACAATCAATGAAGAAAAAAACAAAACAACAGATTTAGATGGGCAGGAAGGGAAATGATCCCAGAAAATAAAACAAGGAAGGTAAAGAGGCAAAACGATGGGTTTTGTTTTGTTTTGTTTTGTTTTGTTCTGTTTTTAAATCTAGCCTATCAGTCACAGGTATTGAGTGCTATTTAAAAAAAAAAAAAAGAGGCACGTAGGCAATCAGAAGTGAAAACAGAAGTAGGGAAGGCCACCTTAACCAAAAAAAAAAAAGAAAACCTGAAGGCAAGGGGGTTTTATTTGGTTTTGTTTCCTTGCTTTTTAAATAAAATAGGAAGAGGAGGGGGGAAAGTGGTCATACTCTTATAGCTGAACACTGTGTCCCAACTACAGTAATTTCTTGTGAACTTCCCAAGAATGGACCTTCAGACTCCTTCTTCCTAATACCCAAGTTTCCAAATTCAAAGCCTGCATCAGACCGAGCATTTCTGCTTGATACATCCTCTTTTTTTTCCTCTGCTAGCCTACACTTCACTTCTGCTGAGATACAGGAGCAGTGGTAGTGCCTATCTGCACATGCCCAGCACGGCTTCACCGCTGGGAGGGAGAGCCCTGCGGAGCCTCAACAGGCTTCTTCACTTTTCCCACCTGAAGGAGGTTTCTGTGCATTGCCTCCCCCCAGCTTTATGCCCCACCTGCACCACTGGCTTGTAGACAACCCATCTTGGGCTCAGCTTCCCTCTAGTAGCAGGAACACCGAATGTATGGGGGTGCCAGCGCCAGCTCACTCAGGGCAGTGTTTTCTCAAGGCCCAGACCTGCTGGGAACTTACTCTGTACATCAAAAACATCACTCCAGTCTTAACCATGGCTAAATGCTGTAGATTGTATCGTGAAGGACTTGACTTGTTTACTATGAAACCGTTGTAATTCTTGCTTCCGTATTTCCTTTACAGAAGTATTCTGGATGTTACATGACAACCTTACTATGTGAAAGTACATACAAACCGTAGAGTGTATATATTGTGTCGTTATACGGGGTCCAGGGATGGTACACTGTGTTCCATGGCTTACAGCAGAGCAAACTCCAGCTGTTAAATCCCGAAAGACACCTTGAAGCACAATTTCCTCACCACTGATTTGCCATATAATTTACCACGTTCAGCGTTTCCTGCTTTTATGTGCAGTCTGATCATACTAAAGCCTGATTACAACAGTCGTTTTGTGAGGATAAACAGTTTTTTTACCACATCTCGGTTCACTTAACTGTTGACTTATTTAAATGTCTGCAGTTTATCCAGACAGATCTGTAAATTTAAAGTACTCTCCAAAATTTAAAAACTTAAAAGTTGTTGGTTTTGGTTTTGTTTTGTTTTATTTTGTTTTAAGGTCCTTATGTCATTTTCCTAACTGTTTATGGTGCCTTTCTTGCCTTTCATATGAAACGCCCTGCTGGCCTAAACATAAACCTGTGCTTAGGTTCAGCTGAGGCAAAAGATCGGGCACATGACAACAGTGTGTCAGTAATAAAACTCCCTTCCCCTCCTTCACGAGACTGAAAAATCAAGGCACCATGAATTGGACACCACTCTTACAGCTTCACCTGCACCAGCAGGTGGTTGCACCCCCACTGGGCCTGGACGGCATCAGTGGGAGAACTGAGCATTGGCCCTGCCTGTACTAATTCTGCACAGAAACAGGGCCTTGGGTTTTGCTGATAATTTATCTTACAGAAACTTGGTATTTTTGCCTTAAATTACATGCTTGAGTCCTTCTAATTTTAAGTTAATTTATTTAATACAATTTTGTGCACAAATGAATGAGTTCTATAAATTATGTATAAAAATGTTAATGTCTTTACAAAGTACTGATAAATATAGAATATAGTATCTTTTCAAATTCTGGTTTAAAATCCTGTTTGGTTTTTTTTTTTTTTTTCCTTATGCTCACCATTATTATTTTTGTAGCTGCAAGTCTTATCATATAGGAATTTTTTAACATAATAATGATATAAAATAGAAAGAGTAGAGAATATATGAAATTCTGGAGAGGAAGAATTGTTTGTTTGAATTTTTATAAGCTTTGCTCATATTTCCTCATGAGGAATTTCCTGTTTCTATGCCCTCTCTTTAAAAGACAGTGTTATGACTGACAGTCATTCATTGGGGTCACAAAAGAAGAATCTGTCTGGCTTGTCAGGGCTTATTAGCTCATGACAGCTAATAAGAACTGTTCATGAGTAGGGACAACAAATTTTTTTTCTGATTTACAATCCAGTTGAGAATTGTTGGAGAGAATCTGAACTTAAGCAAGAACTTCAGGAATTAAGCCTTATCCAAATAACTGTTTTCTGATCAGCATGTTTCTTGTACCTGATTGAAGAGAGAACTGAAAAGAATAGTTTTTATTATTATTATTATTATTATTTGTTTAAAAATTTGTATTTGCTCCTGGCTTATATGATCTATACCTTTTATTTAAATATGAATATGATGTTTTAGCCTAGGGTTCAAGATTGCAAAGATCATACACTTTTAATCACAGTGCCCACAGTTGTTCCATATGTTTTTGAGGTAATCCAACGTAAAGTGACTGCTCTCATAGTATGGTGATGAATAATTCACCTGCTCTTCTGTGATAAGTCAAATCGTACTGAATTGCTGATGTATAGAACACCTGATGTACAGCAGTATTTCTGGATTTGGACCTGCAATCCTTACTCAAGCAAAAATTGTATGGAATTCGTTCATCCTATTGAATTCAAGATTTTTTCTTGAATCAGGAGCTCAGATTCAAATCCTCATTTTGTTGGGCATCTGTTTAAAGTGAAAATGGTAATATTCAAGTTATTTCCTGAGGAAACTAATACTTAGCTGAATTTACCCATGTCACATTGACTATATAAAAAATAACGCACAAAGCAACTGATGTAAAAAGGGAAGAAGAGAAGGGTCATTTTTAAAAAGCACAGAGAAAAGGAGAATACTCAGAAAAGATGAGTAAGCAGGAAAAGAAAATATAACTGCAGAGGAACTAAAAGAGGTTTTAAACACCTGAGGCTAAATTCATCCTTGGATGGCTTCACTGACTTCAATGAATTCACTGCCCAACTGGGTGAAGTTCAGCCTCCATTGGGAAAATCAGGCTCAGTTCCACTGACCTTAAAGGAACTGAACTCACCTGTACCAGGAATGAACATGCCTCTCTGGGCCAACTTTTATCCTGACTCATATGTCATGCAATCCTTTTGGATTCATTAGGTTTGAATGAAATACAGGTCAGAAAAGAATTTGTCTCAGATATTTCTGCTTAACGTTTTTTTTCAAGTGTGTTAATCGACTTAATTCAAATGGATTACAACATCACACAAAGTGCTGTCACTGTCTGAAAAGGTTAACAGGTTTTTGAAATGAGAATTGTCCCCTGCAGTGTCAGTGGAAGCATGTAATATTTTCCTGTTCATTCATATGGATGCAAAAGTGGCCCTTCATTTAGCTGTGGCCACATAAGACAATTCCAGACATATCCAACATCATCTGCTATAGGAAGCACTTTTGACGACTTTGAAAGGTAAGAAGACAGTTTCATAACATGCTTGGAAAGCACGAAGGCTGCTTCCACTGATACTGCAATAACATTAGCCAGTACATTACAATGTTAATTGTAACTTCTTGACAAAGTTGAATCCATATTGTTGTTAATAAAAATTATTTGAAAAGTACCATGCTTACTGGTTTTTTTTGCTTACATAAAAGTTTGTGTGATCTGAGCACATACCAGGCATATTTAAACTTCCTTACTGTTCTCCTTTTGAAGTTTTGTAATTATTTATTAAATGGACCAAAACACCACAAAGGAAGGTTTTTTGAGCAAGATATTTCCGTGTGCAGTGACCCCATACTTCTCTGATGAATGTAATCTCAGATACTGAAATCTAAAGATGCAGTTTCCAGGAAGGCACCTTTTCTGTGTCAGTCATTTATACCCACAGGCTACACGAACATTGCCAAGCTCTGCTTAAGAATAAACACAGGACAGGAAAAAAAAGCAAACATGTGCCTGCTCTGCTTCTGTTAAACTGGGTGTTGTGGTTTGAGGCTTGGAATAGGGTCGTGACCTTCCAGCAACTGGGAGGACCCCGGGTGGGGGTGAACCATTGTATTCCCTCCCCTTCCCACATACACTCTGATAAGAGGCAGGGAGTGGTTTCTAATTTCACTCCTGCCTTGGAGCTCGGAGAGGAAAGTTCTCCTTTCACTCCGTGGGACCCTGGAACCTTTTCTGAGGGTTTTGTATATTTTATTTTTCGTATTATTCCCCTAATCTTTGTATATATTAGTTTCCTTACCTCCCTTTTTCATTTTCTGTTCCTTGTTGAACAATATACTTCATTTTTTTTTTTCAAAAGTGTCTCTCTCTCTCTCTCGGTGGGGGGGAGAGGCGAGTACATAGTTCTGTTCTGTGTGGGTCCTGCCCTGAACCCCTTTTTACACGGAACCAGGACACTGGGCAATTACTTTATGTGTGCACAGAGGCAGTAGGTAAGGGTCCAAAGACAGCATTGTGCAGTTTTTCCTGTTGAGTTGAGTTACAACACCTAGGCACAGGCAGTAATGTGCATCCTCCATAAAGACACAAACATAAATGTTCGCTGTTCAGCTCTGTACAATAGGAGTGCAGGACTGTGCCTGAGAGGGAAATTTAAACCCTCATTTAGCAGATGCTGACAGGTTGCCCAGTGAGGTTCTGGAGTCTCCATCCTTGGAGCTATTCACATAATGCCTGGACACGGTTCTGGGCAACTGGTTCTTGGTACCCGTGCTTGAGCTGGGGACTTGGACAAGATGGCCTCCAGAGGTCCCTTCAACCTCAGCTGTTCTGTGCTTCTCCTTCCAATATTGTGCCAGCTTTAGCCATATTAAAATGTATTAATAAATACTAAAACAATATGTTAAAGTATTATTAAAGCTTGATTTGAGATTAAATATTATGACTTACCTAAAAAATTCAGACTGAAATATTTTAGTCTAGACACAAGCATAGACACCTAGAAAAATTACTTAGTACCACACGCACTCTGCAGCTTCCCCTGAGGCTGCCTGCCTTCACCCCCCAGCTCCCCTCCACTCTACAGACTTTGAGGGCTTCCCACACATTCAGCACAGACTTCTTGCCCCTGCTGTCTTAAACCACTGCCTCCTCCTCAGCGAAGCCCACCCAGGGGTGCCTCAAGGCCAGCAGAAGAGAAGGGAGAGAGGATGAGAGGGTGGATGGATCACACAGTGAACAACGAATTGGCTGGATGGTCACACTCAAAGAGTTGCAGTCAGCAGCTCAGTGTCCAAGTGGAGACAAGGGGTGCTCCTCAGACAGTGCTGCTAGGGCCAGTGGTATTTCCTATCACTGTTGGTGACATGGACAGTGGCACTGAGTGCACCCTCAGCAAGCTTGCAGGTGACACCAAGCTGTGTGGTGCAGTTGACATGCTGGAGGGAAAGGATGCCATCCAGCGGGACCATGACAGGCTTGAGATGTGGACCCATGCCAACCTCAAGAATTTCCACATGGCCAAATGCAAGGCCTTGCAGCAGGGGCCAAGCACAAATAAATGCTGGGCAATAAATGCATTGAAAGCAGTTCTGAAGAAAAAGACTTGAGGGTGCTGGTTGATGAAAAGCTCAACATGAGCCAACAATGTGCAAGCGCAGCCCAGAAAGCCAACTGTATCCTGGGCTGCATCAAAAGAAGTGTAGCCAGCAGGGCAAAGTAGGTTATTCTGCCTCTCTACTCCATTCTTGTGAGACCCCACCCACAGTACTGCATCCAGCTCTGGAGCCCCCAACACAAGACGGACATGGATCTGTTTGAGCTGGTCCAGAGGAGGACCACGAAGATGATCAGAGTGCTGGAGCACCTCTCCTATGAGGACAGACAGAGAGACTTGGGGTTGTTCAGCCTGGAGAAGAGGACACTCCAGAGAAACCTCATTGCAGTCTTCCAGAGTCTGAGGGGAGACTACAAGAAAGCTGGGGAAGGACTTTTTAAGTCGGCTTGTAGTGATAGGATGAGGTGTTATAGGTTCAAATTCAAAGAGGGCAGATTTAGGTTAGGTATTGGGAAGAAGTTTTTCACTATGAGGGTGTTCAGACACTGGAACAGGTTGCCCAGAGAACTTGTGGATGCCCCAACACCAGATGTGTTCAAGACCAGGCTGGATGGGGCTTTGGGCAACCTGATCTAGTGGCGAAGGGGTCGGACTAGGTGACCTTAAAGGTCTCTTCCAACCCAAACCCTTCCGTGATTCCCCGACTCGGGACAGAGCAGAGGGCGGAACGTGGGACCCAGCGGCGCCGCCGCCCGGACGGGGACTCGCGCTCAGCAGGTCGGGCAGGAGCTCCCCTCACCCCCGCGCAGCCTCGCCGGGCCGACCAATCACTGCTTAGGGGGCGGCCCGCCCTG
>NW_008599499.1:0-16078 GCF_000691845.1 Merops nubicus
TATATATATATACTAGAATATATGCTACTCATATACAAAATGCTATGTGTACACTAGAATGTATGCCATTCACATACAAAACATATACTTCTTCCTAGTTAATTTGTTATTTTCTAAAAAGTGCTGTTCTTGGTGGCTGAACATATTTCCAAATTGAAAATAATGCAAGCCAAAGTAAAAAAATAAGACTAGTTTTGATTATGGAGGACTTTGCCCTTCCCTGCAAACCACCAACAACTCAAAACTCTGTTTTCAAAACAAAAAAAGGAAAAAGAAAATTATATTGGCGCTGTGATTAAAGCCACCATTTTTTTTCTTATTGAGCTAGCAGTAAACATGAAATTATTTGAAGCATTTTACGAATAGAATCACCTTGAGACGCGCTTCAGAAAGTATCCTTTAAATAGCCTTAAGAAAATGATAACACTAAAAATCATTCTGAGACTAGCATCCTTTCATAAATATTTGAGTTTATGCTTTTATTACAATGAAAAATGTGAATATAATCATGTTGTATAGGCATTTTTAAATATCCTTCATTATTATAATGAAATTAAAACTTATGATTTACCATGAGATTTAACATATTTATGCATGGAAATAACTTTATTCGTTCATTTTTCCTGAGTGCCATCAGATGATAAATAATCATTATTTCTCTAACTATTTATCTCTTAAGACAAAGCAGTATTTCTATTTAACACATATCTCTTGGAAAACTTTGGTCAGACTTATGTTCTGCATACATTAGAAAGTTTGTATGCAAAATATAATCAGGAGTGTGTACAAGAATGACAATCAAAACCTATTTATAGAGAGAAAAAAAAAAATCTATTTACCTGTTTCTTGATCTGATTATCATTCTTGTTTCTACAAAGAAAAAAGAATCTTGGAAAAAAGTCCAGAGTGCTTCCAGCTCAAGAAGAAAAAAGCATTCAATAAACACATTGAGCATCTGTATTTTTCATCACTTAACTAAATGTAGCTTCTTCTGCTGCTTCTCAGGTTTCAATCTTGCTCATCATTTATGAAAATAAGAAACCTGTCAACTCAATATGTTAATATATGGGTGGCTGAATGTCTATAAATCTTACCGCATCAGTACAGAGAATATGTTTTTGTTTAAATGCTGTCTGCAGATAAGCTAGCAAAGAAGACAAGAAGTTTATTGCCATGCCCTTTTCACCTCTATGTGATGATTTTAACATACTCAGAAAAGATTGCACTCTAACATCAAACTGGAGATGAGACCACAGTTAATGACACTTTCTGTTATTTTCTGACTTTTTTTTTTTTTATTTAACTCAGTTAACTAAGTACAACCACTGATGTTGAAATGTTGCATGGTAGAATCTTTCAGACAAGTCTTTGAAATTTCTGTTCAATTAGTTCAAATATTTCACAGAAAATAAGAGGAATAACATTCAGTGCACACCAACCTTTTGAAACAAGGCAATAACTCTCTTGGGAATCTACTGCATGCCTACTCTTCATCTGAGGTGCAAAATTTATAGAGGTCACTTGTGCATCCTGCAAAGGGCTTTTGTCCTAATTTCTCTCCATTCTGTATGCTTTCTCAGTCTCACCAGATTTATTTTTTTTTTTAGAGAAAAACAACAAAAAGTATTTAACTTCTAGACATCTAAATATTTTCCATTTACTTTAGAGATACCTAGCTAACTTTTCTGAAGACCTCCTCACTAAAAAGCATGCACCAGCTATGAGAGTACACATTGAACAAACTGGATGTGCATTCATTTTCTTCTAGACACCGAATGCACATCATAGTATGACAGATTGCAAGGACTAAGCAGATTCCCCATAAAGTGCTTATTTCAATTAACAGAAGTTGCTATAACAAGTTCACAAGAACTAAGCACAGGGAAACAGTCTTCCCTATACTTAACTTTGCCTGTGGTAGAACTGAGACAAATTAGAGTACTAAACCACTGATGTGAATATGGAAGTCACACCTTGCAGCTGCACTGAAAAAAGATCAGGAACTGTTCAGGGAACAGATGGAAAAGACACTTTTCTCCCATATCAGGCTTCTCTAAGAGCTGTCTGTAATTTTAGCCAGTATTTCCTGGTCCCAACATTAATAAATTTTGCTAACCTCATTGACATTGAACTGTGGTGAAGATCCCAATACACAAAGATTCATGGAATCACAGAACAGCTAAGGGTTGAATGTGACCACCGGAGATTATTTCGTCCAACCACCCTGTTCAATCAGGACCCCCTACAGCAGATTGCCCAGGACCATGTCTAGATGATTTTGAATATCTCCATTGATGGAGACTCCACAACCTCTGACAGTTCTCAGCCACATTCACAGTAGGCTTTCCCAATAGGCTTTCTGTTGCTGGTCATCACCCTCTGGGCCTTCCCACACATCCTTTGATGACTATGCACAGAACAAGAATTTTTTAATGATATACTGTAGCATAATACGTACATACAAAAGGACTAAATTAGATTGCATGGGAAATTTTAGTCTCTATCTTGTAATCTTTATGTTGTTTCAGCATACTTAACTTTTTTTATGTAACATTGTCATATTATAATTGAAAATAAGAGAATTGCACTCTTGTAAGTTAATAATAGTAAATTGAGGTGGATAGAGAGATAAGAATCCACTCAGAGCATGGAATGACTAAATAAGAGTGCTGAAGGCATGAAAATAGACAAATAACTCATCAACTGCTATATTGTGTTCTTAAGGAAGCACTCAGAGGATAAAAAATAATAATAAAAAAAATCCTCAATTTGCAGAGCAGAAATCACTGTTCAACATGTTTGTTAAAGTCAGAACTAGTAAACTGATTTTGGACTCTATTTGTGTCTGTGTTTAAGGAAACAGCACAAATGTTTGAAAGGGCATATGTGTGTTCCATCTATGACATCCAGGACAAAGAGAGTAATATGTGCTTTGCGTGACATAAAATTTGCTTTAAATATTATTTACAGGACCTGTAAGGAGATTGATCTCTTCGTAAAATGTCCACATGGAAAATAAAATGCTCTTTTTGGGGAAAGGATATCTTTCTCATGGACAACTCTGCATTGTATCATGCCATAACATTAAAAGGTGACGAGTGCCCTGTTTTATATTTGCTAATTTGTAACTACACTCATTTGTCTTTTAAGGGTTTACTTAGATTAAAAAAAAAAAAGAACAAAAGAGAGAGAGAAAAAGAAGGAACCTTACTTCTGGATGACTGTCTTTATTCTCTGGATTTTATAGACATTTATATGCAAAATAGAATAAAATGTCTTAAGCACCTAGTGAAAAAAAAAGCATTAAAAAAATTTAAACATTGATTTTTAGACTGGAGTTGATAAAACATTATGAAATATAGACTGACTCATAAAATTCTTAAACATTTAGCAAACTTCCATTTTTTTTTTTTTCTACATGGTTGCAGAGTATAGATTCCTCTAGCTGGATGATTGGCTGAGGACTATGCCTTGAAAGGCATCTAAGCATATGACTATTTTATGGTTACTAGATAGAGTTGTTAGTGATCATTTAAAGCTATGCACTTTCTTACTCTTCAGAAGCATCTGGAATACGCTGAAACATTGCAAAACATAGTATGTTTCAAAATTTTTGTTTCAAATTTTAATCTTTTGTTATTTGTGTAATATTTTACTAAAAAGCATACTGAGTCATGGAATTTAACAGCATCTGTAGTAAACAATAATCTTAAATATTAACTTAGATTTTCAGTAGTCATAAACCACTTAGTAATTTTGTGATCACACAAAATCCAGTGATTGTAGAGTTGTTAAAAGTTAATTAATTATCAGCAATACCACCCTGATTTCTCTTTACGGACAGAAGAATTCCCAGTGAGTTAGGGGTCAAAATGGTGAAGTTTACTTTTATATGTCTGTAGATGAGAAACCAGTGCAAAGGGCTTTTTTTTCTGGCAAGAGACAGTTAACACAGGATAAAAATTCCACATTGAAATAAACTGAAAACTTTATCTTCCTATTTTTTCATAAGGAAAAGACTACACAATCCAGAACAACCAACCATTACCTGGCTTCATCAGTATGATGGAATACATAACTCTTCCTCTACTTAATCAGATAAAACCTGAAAAAAAAAATCTTTCGGGCGACAGCTAAAACCAGTGAAATCTTGTTTATGGTATCTGACTACAATTTAGTGTTTAATAGTACCAAGTTCAGTATGAGGAATGAACAACTAATGAATGAGAAGCCTTAACCTTAGTCTGTCATTCTCAAACCATGTAGGATTAAGCAGCAGAGGACAAGGAAACAGTTACTGATTCTAGAAAGGATTCACATTGCTCCTTAGGTTTGACTGGAAACTGCACTATACATGTGCAAGTACATCAGACATACATGCATCTTACTAAAACTTAGTTTAAATATGTAAGTTTTTTTAAATATTCAAGAAAGCAAATCAAACCACTTATACCTCATTTTGGAGCATGGTTGAACTTAGATTTTAAACCTGAGAGGATTTTTTACTGTAAGAGTTACCATTACTCAAGAAAACTGCTAAATTAACTATATTTTTTCCATGCAAAAGTATAAATACTCATCCTAAACTCAAACTGAACCGAGCATTCTCTATCAGTGAATGGGCCTACTGGAAAACCTCTACCACTTAATATTTTATTATAAAACTTTCCACCTAGTTTCTTATTAAAAGGTTTAAATATATTTCTGTGACTGCAATATAGTTCAGACTTAATATCTCCCTAACTATTATACATTTGACATTATGTGATGAAAGACATGTATTACTGGCCATCTTCTTCTACTCTTTGACAGAGCTGTTGTTTTAATAAAATGTAAAGGCATCACAGGTTAGTGTAACTTGGCATTCAGCAGCCATCTGTTTATCAGTTGCTTATACAACAGTCACATGGTAATCTATTTAAAATACTTAAAAACTTATTTTAACATACTCAGAAAACATTGTGGTTCTCGATACAGTGTCAAGAACTCTGACTTGCCCAGTGATTAGGCTTGTAGACTAAGGATGTTGCAGTTCACTCACTAACTAATGGTTATATTTCTTTGGATATTGCAGACAGTAGTGCCATTTGAGATCTGCTTTTGAAAAATTCTTCTATTGTATCTTGCAAAGAATGTGACTTTCTTCATAGATGTGTTCATTATCTGATGATTTTAGTAAAAAAGAAATAAAAAATCTCAGTTTATACTTGCCTGCTCCAGATCTTTTCTGAGGAAACACCTGAGCTTTGGACACCATGGAGAAGGACGTATTTTACAATTGAGTTTTCCAAAAAAATTAAAATTGATGTGTTCTTAGGAGGAAGTCTACACGGAGCAACTATGTACAGTTTGCCCCAGCCACCAAAATGAGACTTTGCCATTTGTTTTCTTTAACAGAATTATGTTAGTGTTTATTTTTCTTTGCCAATTAAGAGCTTGAAGATCATACAGTTTCCTGGCATATTCTTTGCTGGAAACAGAGCTTTTTAACATTTACCCCAGATTTTGGTATGAGGTTCACTGTTTATAATTCCTTTTAAATTAAATTGCCATCATTAAGTGGCAGCAATAGGCAAATGATTCCCTTGCTATTAGTTCCGTAGCACCCATTATTTTTTACTATTACACCTTTAGATGGTATTAACTGAATCCTAGATTGGTCAGGGTTAAAATGTGTGAGGCTGTATGCAAATGTATAGTGAAAAGAAACCTCTATAAGAAAAGACATAATTGGTAAATGAGACAAGCAAAAGCATGAAAGCAGAGAAAGACAACTGAGAAAAAACAAAATGAGGGAGAAGTAAAAGAGTTTAGGTGCTTTGTAGCTCAGGAATCAGTAAGAAGGCTTACAATCAGCCAACACATGACAAAGGGTTATATCATATTCATATGTCAAGATTTAACATCTATGCATCACACCAGCTAGTTATTTCAATGCATAATACATATAGGAATATGTGTTTGTGATGCTTTACTACTCCAGGTATCCTGGTTATGTGAATAACAAACAATTCAATAGCACCATCCTTTAGCTTTCAGATATAATGAAGTGGTAATAGACCTTCAGAGCTATGAGAACATTTGAGTTTCTATGTCTAATTACAACTTTTTGAACTGTAGTCATGAAAAACTAATCACTGTGACAATAGTCTCATGGAAATTATATTGTGGAAGCAGAAAATGTAGGCAATTTAATGTTTGCTATGGTTCATCAAATTCAGACTCCTCATGCATAACTTGGACACATTTATTTGTGCTCCGCAGGGGTGTAACTCCAAAAGGGAAAGCCAGACCTAGAATGTGCTTCATAAAAAATGTCGTTGCCTTGGCAACTAATACAGTACTAAATGTTCTGACAGGTAGAATATCACACAACATTGAAACACATTGTTCTTGTTGCAGAAAATGTATGCAACCCGAACTCTTATACTAAAAGTGAATGCACTAGATGCTCCTTTATATTGCAAACCAAAATCTTCGTCCAGCCTGAAGAAAGCTGCCTCTCATTTTTGTGCCCCTCTGCCAGTTACTAGCTATTCTTCCCCAATACTTTCTTTATCTAGTGTATCAGTCTTTTCTCTCCATCCAAGTATTTCTTCCTGTGCCTTAATTTTCTGTTTCCAAGATTCTTATTTCCTCTATTTCTCACTCTTTTAATCCACACACATCTCAGTTTCTCTCTTTTCATCTCAGCTGAGAGAATTCTTAGGAAAAATCTTTCCCTTTGAATTTCAGTTCCCTTCCATTGCCCTGCCAATAATCTTTAAGCTTCAAGCTTTAATTTAGCTTGAAGATGAATTTTCAGTGCCAGCATATTATCTGGATTCACAGGGGCCTGCTGGGACCAGTTTGTTGTGACCAGAATCTTATCTTACAATGCCTACTGACCACTCTGAGCTCAGAACATGATGTCTGTCAGACACTCTGGCTCAAACTGATTATTGGAAAACACACAACACAAGAAATACAACAGATTAAGAAAATTCTGTGAATGGAAAAATGGAAGTCTTACCAATGGCAAAATTCTTCAGAAATATGAAGGGAGAAGATATATGGTTTAGGAAACTTTTTGTATTTAGAGTCAGGGCATGCAAGCAAAGACTAAGAGAACCACTAGGGTGCTTGTTTGTTTGTTTGTTTGTTTGTTTTGTTGGTTTGGTTTGGTTTGGGTTTTTAAAATGGCTGTCTTTTAGGCTTCCAACATTAAGTTTTCAGTTTCCTCAGTTATGAAGACTTAAGTGTGACAAAATGCATTTAATATGGGTTTGTATAAAAGAAGTTGCACTTGAGTGATCAGTTTTGTATAAAGGTCATATCCATTAGAGATTAAAATACAGGTTTTTCAGTTTAATGACCTTTTTTTTTTAATTAATTTATCATCAGCAGCTTTTTTTTTTTTTGTCATTTATGGGATATGTTTTCATGTTTGGTTGTGATATTTTTCTCTCTACGCTGTTTTCCAGCTCTTCTTTTCTTTCACAGTATAGTTTGAAAAATGTTGCAGATTCCATTTTTTTCATTTGCGTTCATAAAACTTTAATACTTAAGGAAGCATTTTAACATAAAAAAAATAGTTTTTAAATTTGTCCAGTATTTGAGATTTTTCTTTAAAAAAAAAAAAAAAAAAAAACACACACAAAATCACCCAGGCAGCTTCTTAAATTGATTCATTTTTGTCTTTGATTTAGGATTAAAAGTTATTCAAAAGACTTAAGGCACTATGGTTTTCTAATTCAAAGTCCAAGCCAAGGGCAAGATCCTCTTTATCATTCATAAAGTTTGGCTGTACATCAAACTTACAGTTTCCTAAGTACAGTTAAGATTGCATAATCAGAAGTAAAGGTAATGGAAATATTTTGGATAATAAGCAATGAGAATCACAGCATGGGTTTTTTTAGAGCTCAATAAAATTTTGTTAATATTTTCTCTTTGCATGGTCAAATACTTGGCTTCTCTTTCATCAGACAAATCCAGAAACTAAGAAATTAAAATGCCGTTAAACACAGAATTTTTATTTTTCAAAGTTTATCAGTGTGCTGATATTTCAATAATCTCATCAATGAAAGACTGAATGAATGAATGAATGGAGTTTCAAGACAAAATGAGCCATCCATACTTGAAAAGCAAATCTGCAAAACAGTCTTTTCCAGCTTTCCACATAATAGAAAACACGGGAGAAGTTTGGAATATGAAAAAAAACTCTTTGTTTTTTAATTGTTTTTTGGAGAGCCAACTTCTTGGAAAATGTGCAACAGCATTCTTTCACAGATTATATATAACACAATTTTCCCAAATTTCCTGTGTATAGAAAGGGCAAAGGGCTACTGACAAACTACCTTCATTTTCAAAAAATAATGCTTCTTAATACAGAAGAACAAAAGGAAACCCTAAGTTTAAAGATTCAGGATTATGAAGTAAAAGATTTGCAATGAAAAATAATTTTCAGGAATAATTTAAATTATTTAAGTAATTACTAGCACACTTAGAGTTACTGAGCCTTGGGAACATGTCACATTAAAATTCTTGATATTTCAAGTTTCTGAGCTGTTTAGAATATCTGTGTTTTGGTATAGAAGTTGTAGAGAAGAATAAAATAAAATGAAGTTTGCAGTGGACAATGTCTTAAAACCCAGAAGCTCAGTAAAATTAAATAAACTTTATCATTTAATCTCTTAATCTATGGGTTTTTATCAATTACTATCTGTCTCTTTTTGTCTCGGTCTGTGTTTATCTCCTGTCAGGTAAAAAACACCTCAGTAGCTTAAAAGATGGTACTGGGAATTCTGCTTTTTTCTATAGCATTGGATATATGGACATCAAAGTTTGTTTAGATGCCTAAATAATGTAGTTGGTATCCAAAGGAATTTTAGGAAAACAACTAGACAGCCAATATTAATTTATATTGCTCTTTGAAATGTTTGCATCATGATGGCTAAGCACTGTAATTCCCTTTTAAAAAAGCTATGAATAAATTCAAATTATAAATTTAAGCTTGAGACTATATATATTCAATGAAATGAAATAGAGATGTAATGAGGTTTAGTAGCACTTGCTGTATGAACCAGTACTGGTCTTAGAAACTATTCTGATCTATAGTTTTTAATCTAACAAGCTTTTTTTAAAAACAAGAACAAAAAGAAGCAAGAATTAAAAAATGTGGAGCCAGACTTAGCAGTGGTATCCAATAACAAGATAAGAGACAAGGGCCACAAACCAAAATGCAGTGAACTCAATTTAAAGAAAAGAAAAAATCCTATTTTTCTGAGAGGCTGGTTGAACACTAGAACAGGTTTCCCAGAGAGGCAGTGGGGTCTCCACCTTGGAGATACTCAAAAGCCATCCAGAAATCATCCTGAGCAACCAGTGGGGCTGGGCCAGATGACCTCCTTGAGGTCTCTTATAGCCTGAGTAACTCTGCCATCCAGTGAATTAGGGTGAAGACCTTAAGTTTACAGAGGTTTAAAAATTTGAGGAGTAACAGTAAAATCGCAAAAGTATTTGTCTTTTGTTTCCTTTCAAAATCGTTTATTTATTTATTAATTTTAAAGAAAGAAATTTAAAAGACCATTACCAGCACCAAAAGAGGGTGCTGCTTTCATGGAGGGCTCAGAATGAAGATAATTCAGACTGAAGATTTTAGGTAAAGTGTCAGAGCTTGCAGCTTTACCATGTTCCTTTTGCTATTATATTGTTGCATTATCTTCTCAACATGTAACTACACTTTCTTTAGAAATGTGTCTACTGACCATGAAAGCTATAAAGACAGTTGAAAAATACTTGCTGATACTGACAACTAACATGCTGAATGAAGCAATTTCTATTCTGATTAAACTGAGGGTTTGGAAGATCTTTAAAGAAATCAGAGAGGTCAGAAGCCAGCAGCATAGTAATTTAAGGGACTTCAGTTCATATTTATAATCTCTATTCACTGACACCGCTAACCTTTCTAAACTGAAACTGGGTGAAATACCTTGAATTAGTTGTCGGGAAAGGGCTTTGGAGAGAAGAGACGCACTCCAGGGGGTCTGCTGTGAAATCCGTTGTTGCAAAGTTTTACAGCCTTTTCTAGTAGACAAGCGACAGGCCCCCAAATCCCATAGATTAACAAGCCTGTTCACACGACTAAGTCAAGCTACTGATTGGCAAAAGCCACTGTCCATGCATTCTGTCACTCCTGGCATAGCTCAGAGTCGTTGTGAGAAAGTTTGCAGATGTTTACATACTTGTCCGGGCAAGCAGCCAACAGAATCCACTAACTACAAACATTTGCTATTTGATAGATACTTTTGTGAATTTTCTCAGGCCCTGAATTGTGGACTCCCCCTCCTGTTTCCCTAAAAGATTCAGGGGCAACCAAGTGAGACTCCCAGGATGACATGGCACCCCCCGAATGCTGCAGATGTGGCCCCATTTTCCTCAGAACCCCCGTGTAATAACTACACACCAGGACAAGAGCCCATGGCCAACACCAGAGGCCATGCCACTGCCAGATCCCACCCAATGGGAGTGAGCCTGTTCATTGCGTTAACACTAGGGGTTAGCCAGCGCCCACTGGTGACGGCCTACCTCACTTCAGGAAGCCGTGGTAACACAGAGACAATTACAATTTCTGCTCTAATAGATACAGGGGCCGATGTGACAGTGATCAGGACGGGCATATGGCTTGAAACCTGGCACACAAAGACTGGCCCGGCTTTTAGCCACATGGGAGACCCTCAGGCCACTCAAGTGGCGAGACACTTTGTGCAGGTAGTAGTGTATGAGAAAGGGAATAATCCACTCATGGCCAGCGTTAAACCCACCATTATACCGATAGGGCAGAAACTAGAGATGCTCTAAGCCAGTGGGATCTGAGACTAACAATGCAGCATTAACCCTAATGTCCACTGCTCAGCTTAACCGAAATATGAAGCCAATTCAAATGTCTTAGCTGAGTGATGAACCGATCTGGGTGGAGCAGTGGCCTCTGCAATCAGAAAAATTGAAAGCCGCTTCAAGTTTAATTGAAAGAGAGCTACAATTGGGACATTTAGAAGAATCAAATAGCCCATGGAATACACAGTGGACGTCTGGCATGATCCGAGGAAGGCAGCGTGGCAGAAACTGCAGTACCACAATTCGGACAAAAGCCTTCAGTGACTGGTGGAAAAGCGGTAGAAATGGCCTTACTTGTGTGGCGAGATGAGCCAATCAACATTGCACAGACTCTATGTATGTCTTTAAACTATGCATACAGATGCAACCACATGGTTTTGCCACAACACCTGTTGCTCACATGTTATTAACAGCCTTACAGAGAGGAACGGTTCCAGTCGCAGTACTGTATACCCAAAACTACTTAACTGATAATAGTATTTTTAAGGAAGGATGCGGTGGCCCAGGGACTTTGGACGGTGTCAGCTGCAAAGCAGCTACACGAAGACTTACATATAGGTGCAAATGCTCTTGCCCATCACTGTAATATTCCTGTAGCAACAGCATGAGAGATTGTGTCCATGTGTCCCTGTTGTCAAAATTCCCCTCTATGGGAAGCAGGTATCAATCCACGAGGCCTTGCTGCAGGAGAGCTTTGCCAAACAGATGTAACTGACTGCACCCTGCTTGTGCCACGGCAACACCTCTTTGTGCCAATTGATACCTTTAGTGGGGTCCTCGTGTCTACACCGGCTCGAAAAACGACAGCTAGAGTCACAATCGGCCTTTGGACAACCGCGATGGCATAGCTGGGTAAACCAAACATAAACAAGACAGAGAACGATCCCAACTTTGTGGCCCAAACAGTACAAGAATGGGCAGACCATTAGCGTATTAACTTATCACATGGCATTCCATATAACAACACTGGCCAGGCCACAGTGGAAAGGGCACATCAAACACTTAAGGCCTCCCTCCATCGTCTTAGGGAGGGGGAGGGTTGCAAAGGTCCCACTCTACCAGTAGCCATTCAGGATTTACTCTTGCAGTGTGTGCTTTATGCATGGAATCATTTCGTTCACCCATCCATCCCAAACACACCCCCGATTTTTAAGCATTTTGCACTTACCGCTTCCGCTACTGACCCTCCAGTGCAGGTGCGTTTCCCAGGATCCCTTGACTGGGAGAAGGGATGGACCCTACGTTGTTTGGGCTGAGGGTATGCTGCTGTCATCAAAGAAGGGGACGTAAGATGGGTCCCCACCCGTTGTATACGACCTGATAAACAAAATGAACCACGTGTAATAGATGCAAGGACGGGAGTCATAGACCAGGCTTAAATCATAATTGGTGGGCACTGTTAGAGGCAATCAAGGGTTTGAGTCCACAGGGAATTAACCTATTTGTCAAGTTGTCATTACAGGTCATGACTGGGTGGATATGGGAATTGGCTGCAACATCACTCACCGGAACTGGGGACAATGTGCATCAACCCTTTGAATAGATCCTGGCTCGATGGGAAGATTTGAAGCCTTTGTCAAAGGAAGGATTGAGACGGTACAGCTGATGGTACTACAACAACAATACCTTGGCTTGATGGAATATCCCTCCGAAAAAGAAGACACTCTTAATAACCAACTTTAAAGAAGTTACATTGATACGGCAAACTTAAACAAATCTGTGCCTTTAAGTTTGTTATACCTTTTTGAATCTCTTGTTATTATCCTATCCTTGTTATCGCTTGCTTATGCTATAAATAAGATGTTAATCTTCTGTCATGGGGAGGGGGAGAGGTTTTAATAGCCAAAGCCCTCCCTAGATAGTTCCCGGTGTTTGGAAGATCTCGCGATGTAACGGAAAGCTTAGACCGCCCACAATAGGTGTTGTGGGCGGGGCTAAGCATATATAAGTAATTGCAACAACGCAATAAACGCCATTTGCTCCATCCTCCACACTGGATTCTGTGTCTCGATGGCCCTCAACGGCAGAGGTTGAGTTGCTGTGATCCTGGGTCCGAGTGTTGGTGACAACAGTGAGAAAGTTTGCCAATGTTTACATACTCGTCCGGGCGACCGGCCAACAGAGTCCGCTAACTATAAACATTTGCTATTTGAGAGATACTTTCAAGAATTTTCTCAAGCTTACAAAAAACCTTATTGCCTGTGCTGATTGTCCATACTTGGCAAAATACATCGCTCCGCTTTACAAGTCACGATTCCACATTGCTCCAGTGCACAATTTCTTCAGAGTTGTGTGGCCTTCCTTGGGAACCGTCCCTTGCTTCAGTGTAGGATCCTCCACTGGATGCAGACAGGATTCTTCTCCACCATTGATCATTAAGGGCTGTAAAGCTCAGCCTGACTCTCCCACAGGCCAAAGAGGAATGACTACTCTGGCATGCCTCATGCCCTCCTTCCTCACTGATTGTGGTGTCTGCATGATTGTGTCTCCCAGGTCCCACTCCTTTCCAAAACAAAAGAGCTCCCAAAAGAAAGGAAGTTGCCCAACAGTTTTTCCCTTCTTAAGATGCTGATTGGCTCAGCCTTGGCAAGAGGCAGGTCTGACTTGGAACCAGGGGATCTTCTTAAAATTTCTTATAGAGGCCATTTCTCCAGCACCCCCTCCCCTACTACCAAAACCTCATCAGGCACAAAACTAGCTCAGCAAAATATGAAGGATGTGGTAATAGCACAGAAACGAAATCTAGGGGAAGGAAAGCCTCTTGTGTAACCTTCTTAGCTGAAGGAGAATGACCAGAAAAAGAAGCAGAAGGGATATAGGGAAATGTTATTTGCAAGTATTTTTAACCTGCTGACTGTGAGAAATAGACAGGCATACAGCTGTTGTTTTTCTGTAAATCTGATAGCCAGCTGAAGGTTTCATAAATAGCATTATCCTCCTTCTCACAACACTTTTCTGTAAGCCAAAGGGCATTGACAATGAATGAAACTGTTTGCAAATAATGCAATTTCACACTTTCCAAGTGTGTGTTCAGCCACAAATACCACTTGCTCCAATTTCTTGTAGTGCTTATCATTTTAAAATATTTCCTTCATATTTATCTTTGTATTTTCTATGAGTTAATCAGAAAAGAAAACTAGAAATTATCTGTGGAGACAGTAGAAGTAAGATATATAAGACTGAAATACAAATTGTCATGTTTGATGTTAGAACGGAGGAAAGCTCAAACCTTATGCCTATGTAGCTATATTCTCAAGCTTCCTGATTGCTATGTAGTCATACTGTGTATGTGACAGAACTATAAAACTACATATATAACAGAACATGCATAGTGGACTCAAATACTACATGATCTCAGCCAAAAAGCTGACAAGCACTATCTAAAGGAAGGGTGTAAAGAACACAGAGCTCTTTTCAGTGGTGAGCAGTGACAGGACCAGAGGCAATGGTCACAAACTGAAACACAGGAGGTTCCACCTGAGTGTAAAGAAATGTTTTCTTCACCGTGGATGTGACTGAGCACTGACATAGACTGTGGAGTCTCCATCTTTGGTGACATTCAAAATCATCCCATCTGGATGTGGGCCTGTTCAACTAGCTATAGGTGACCCTGCTTGAGCAGGGAGTTGGATCAGATGACCTTCAGAGGTCCTTGCCAATCATCTCAACCGTTCTGTCATTCTATGAGCTTGAATGCACTGCATACAGAAACTTACTGGATTTTCTTGTATAGGTCTTAGAAATCTGTCCTAACTGAGGACCTGAAACCTAAATACGCTATGTCATCTAGAACACGTGTGTCTTGATACTAACCACTATTCTTATTCTTACTAGTCACTATGGGACAATAATGGGACCTGAAACAGTGGGGGGAAAGGAAGAATTGAGGTGAAATCTGAACATATGACAAAGCAAGTACAGAGAGGATCACAAAACTCCCTGAAGGAGGTACAGGTAATCAGGCAAAACACAGACATTAGTTATGTGTACACATGACAAATTGTTTTTTTCTTATTAACTCCAGACGAGTTGCAAGAGAGATAATCAAAGCTTTGTTCCTTTGATTCAGTGAGCATATGGCTATTCACACTATTCAGCTTCTAAAGAGTGGACTTGAATTAATTTTTGTGTCTGAGAAAAAAATTATTCAATGTGTATTTCTTTGCCCTGTTTGCAAATTACATACCCATGTGAAAATTAAACCGAAAAATCAGCATGAACTTTTTAAGTTTGATGACTTTGCACTTCCTAAAAATGAAGAAAAGAAAAAACACTTCTCTTTGGGGTTTGATCACTTTCCATCAAGAAAACTGTGCTTCCTAGTCAGTGTAATGTGGAAACTAACAAAGAAAGAAGAGAATCCATGGAGAAATGTTAGAAGCATTTTGAAACTGGAAGTTTCATGTACTCACGAATGCTAAAATTAAAAAAAGTTGTGTGATTAAGCTACATGTGTCTAAAGCCATTTAGATGATATGCTATTTTAAGTGTAGAGAATGCAATTTCTAGATAAGTTGCCAAAATAAGCTTTTTTTTTTTTTGCAACAAATATTGCAAAAGGTGTTAATAAATAATTTTGTTATGCAATTTACTAAAATATTTCCACCATATCTCAATTTGCAATGCAACAAATATAAATTAATACTACATCAAAGTTACTTTTAAGTTGACAGATGTAGACTGTAAACTGGTACCATGCCTGTTTTCATAATAAAAATGTAACACAGAAAGCTAAAATGACCAAAGGATTTTTCCAGAAGACTGGAACACATTAATTGAGAACACGTTAATTCAGAATGTCTGTGATATCTATGTCAGAGTAACGGATTCATACAATAAAAATCATACTGATTATACCTGCATGTGGGAAAGGTTGTTATATAAAGTCAATGGAGAGGAAAAGATGTGAATTTTAAACTAAATTTTGTGAATGGAAATAATTTTCTCACAAATGTACAATCTTTTAATTACAAACATTTTCATTGATGCTTTTATTCACTACTTGATTTTTAATTTCTACATTCTTACATTCTGATTCACAACTTACTAAATATCTTCATGTAAATACAGGTTTTTGAAAAGTATGTATATGATTTGGTAATTACTAACTAATATAATGTACTATATTAAGAAACAATAAACATTATATATAATATAATTATAATTATATAATTACAGATATAATACTGTAAATAGAAATTAA
>NW_008599499.1:16120-32578 GCF_000691845.1 Merops nubicus
TTACAAATTGAATATTATATTATATTATATATAATAGAAGTAATATATATTGTATAATAGATAATGGTATGTGCTAATTAATCAAAGCTGAAAGCAGTCAATGACACGTAAGCTGAGATCTTTAGTTTTTTGTTTCTTTGTTTTCTTGTGTTGATTAACAATGTCATCGTATTCTGACTATGAGGACATTGTTTTGTTATTGTAATTTGTGACTGACTTCTTGGTAAGTACAATTACATTTTGTTCAATCTGTTCGTTAGTAAAGCTCAGCTGTTTATTCCCACAACTACTAGCACATTGTACATCTGATGTATGGCTTGAACGTCACATTCTCTTTCTGAGTCTCTTGGGGTTTTCTTAGGGTTTTGTATGGGTTTTTTTTGGTTTTGTTTTTTCTGAGACCATAACTCATGTTTATCGAAAGCTTTAATGTTTATATTCATGGGAGGATTACAGTACCTGTAAATTTCCCTCCACCATTCCAGAAAATGGATTGGGAAAAAGAATTGGTAGTGCATGAATTTTTTAGTTAACTTTGCAATATTGCCTTCACTCTGGAACCTGTCTTGAAAAAAGATACTTACACATATTCCAGCTGTGTTTGTTTGTTTTTTTCTTAACAGGAGGATGTAAGACATTGAGTTTACTGTTTTGCAAAATGTGACCTAACTTAGGAAACAGCCATAACAGACTTGAAGTCTTGAATACAAAACAAAGCAAAACAAACAAATAAAAATTCACTATATCCTCACAATACTAAGGGAAGACAATAGATCCAAGAGATGACTTCATAAATGTCAGTCTAACAATATTTATAGAAGTTGGTAGATGGTCACAACTATTTATGTTAAGTAGTACTTCATACCAGAATTGCTTTACTTTAAGTTAATATAAGGGAAAATTTGGCAAATCATCTCTTCATGTTTACCTTTAAAAATAGGAAGGTTGTAAGTTATTGTGGTTTGTTCCCATCCAGCTGGCAACAAAGCACCACGCTGCTGCTCACTTACTCCTACACACCTCTGGTGGTAAGGGGAGGAGAAAATTTAACAAGGCTCAAGGTTTGAAACAAAGGACTAGAGAGGGGTCACTCACCAATTATGGAAAAAGGCAGACTCCATCTGAGGAAAACAAAACCTGTTTATTTAAACAAAACCACCACCAGTTTATCAATTGAATAAAAGTAAGTGATAAATACAACTGAACATAAAAACACCTTCCCCAGACTATCCATTGTTCCCAGGCTCATCTCTGCTTCCAGTTCTCTACTTCCTCCCTACCAGCAGTGCAGAGGGATAAGAAATGGGGTTGTGGTTGGGCTCAGTGAGTTCCATGTTGTTCCTGCTACTCCTTCCTCCTCAAGGGGAAACCTCCTCACAGTCCACCTCTGTGGCAATGTGGTCTCCGTGCCAAGGGAGACAATCTTCCACAAAACTCTCCAGCTAGGGTGGGTCCCTTCTGCAGGCAGTAACCCTGCAATGACGCACTCCTCAGAGTCGTGATATTCTTCCAGAGCAGTCCCCTAATCCAGTGTGTGGTACTTTACTGGCTGGAGACAGGATACTTCTCCACCCTTGATCTTTAAAGGCTGCAAAGACTCAGCCTACCATCTCACCACAGACTGAAGGGGAATGGCTGCTCCAGCATGGCTCCCCCATCCTTTCTCACAGACCTCATTGTGTCTCTCACATCCCACTCCTCACCCAAACATAAAGAGGTCCCAAAACAAAGGGAGTCAACTACAGTTTTTTTTCCCTCTTAAATATGTTATCATGGAGGCACTGATTTGGCTTGGCTTTGGCCAGAGGCAGGTCCAACTTAGAGCTGGAGAAGCTTCTTGAAGATTCCTACAGAGGCTACATGAGTAACCCCTCTTCTATTACCAAAACCCAACCAGGCACACACCCAACACATAAGTGTTTAAGAGAGTGTGGATAAAGGTAAGCTCAACATGACATGGCAATATGCACTTGCAGCCCAGAAGGCCAACCATAACCTGGACTGCATAAAAAGAGGTCTGTACAAGCAGCTCAAGGCAGGTGATTCTCCCCCTCTACTCTGCTCTGCGGAGACCCCACCTGGACTACTGCGTTAAGCTCTGGGGCCTCCAACTTAAAGACATGGAACTGTTGGAGCAAGTCCAGAGAAGAGCCACAAAGTTGATCACAGAGCTGGAACACCTCTGCTATGAAAACAGGCCTGGAGAAGAAAAGGCTCTGGGGAGACTTTATAGCAGCCTTTCATTACCTAAACAGGACTGAAAAGAAAGCTGGAGAGGGACTTTTTGCAAAGGTATGTAGTGATTGGAGAAGCGGTAGTGGCTTTAAACTGAAAGAGTGAGTTCTCTACTGTGAGGGTGATGAGACACTGGAGCAGGTTTTTCAGAGAGGTTGTGGCTGCCCCATCCTCGCGAGCATTCAAGGCCAGGTTGGATGGGGTTCTGAGCATCCTGATCTAATGGGAGATATCCCTTCACAAGGCAGGGATTCGGAACTAGATGATCTTTAAGATTCCTTCCAACCCAGATAATTCTGATTCTATGATGCTATGAATAAGGGTGTGTGCATGTTTATACAGGTTTATAAACAGTCCTAGGTATATTACAAAAAAACCCAAACAAAACCAACAACAGAAAAAAACAAAAAAAACCAAAAAAAAACCAAAAAAAAACCCAAAAAACAACGACCTAGATGTCATTACTGATTAGATTTAATAGATTATTCCCTACCAGCACATTCAATTTTGGTTGACATAGTTGATTGCTACTAATCAGTTTGGACTGTTACAGAAGTACTGGGACCATTGTCATGGAAATATAGCTTATTATTAATCACATATTGCTGTATTGCATCAATTTTTTAAAAAATCATAGGAAATTATTGTAGTTACTTTGGGGTATTGGTAAGACGTACACTGTCTTGCAGTATGTTCTTGAGTCAATGGAAGAAAGGTATTTTCTTGTATTCTAAAGCCTAGCTGATAACCAAAAAGCTTTCCAAACCACTGCACTGGAAATATCTGGAATACTTCATGGTACAAGATGCCTTACAAGTTCTGACATATTTGTCAATTAAAAAAAAAAAGAATTTAAGGCCTCAGTTAGCATACCTGAAGTATGATTTCTTCTGTCATTCTGACAGATTCAAGTGCACCCTACTTCCCTGCTTATTAAAGCATTTACTGAACATTCAGCTTGAAGAAAGAACCGGGGTAATGATATACCACATAGATAAAGAATAATGGGTGATTGTGAGGCATATGCATGTGCCTACTGTCAGTCATGGAGCAGAGTTGTTCCTGGAGCCAGCCTGGCCCTCAGCGGAAGGATTTTGGTTTACAGGGGTTTTCCTGAGGTTTTCCTTTGGTAAGGAAATGCCAGGCAAGTGGAGATAACTGACAGGAGCCAGAAGCTCTTGCAGGAGATGCTGATGAGGCCTTGGGCATTGTACAACAAAGATGACCATGCCTATAAAAGAAGCTCTTGGGGAGCAATGCAACCGGAGTGTGTCATGGCAGCCAGAGCATGTTGCAACATTGTGCGTGAAAGTTTGCATGGAAGGGCATGCAGAAAGGGCATTGAAAGCACTGACAGCTCTGACCAGGGAGCAGTGGTATCCACCTGGCAGAAAGTCATGGCTCTCTAAGCTCTGCACCCACCACGAGTGGTGCAGCTTCCCAGACAGAGCTCCAGTGGGAACACGCAGCCACCCAGGCAGCAGGCTGTAGGCTGTGCCCAGCTCTTACACTGGCACGGGATAGCAGCAGTGAGCACACCTCTGGGAAGAGTGCCCAGGCAGAGGAACCATTCCGCTTAGTGACAGAGCTCTGGGATGATGTGAGTCGGTTGAGAAGTATGAGGGAATGTGAGAGGGAGACTGCTCACAGGAATCTCATCCTGCCTTCCCTGAGACAGGCCCAACAGTCAGACAAGATCCATAACTCACAGCACTTCCTTTCCCACTCCATCTGACTGAACATAGTGACCAGAAGGAGAGGGAGCAATGGTGACAAGTTCCTGCCTGACCAGTGCAACAGATGTGTCCCCTCAACAACAATCCCACCTTTCCAGGTGTCCTTGCATAACAGGTGTAAGGCTCTGCGAGCAGAATGTAACAACAAGGACAATGAACCGTCTAGCTTAGAAGTGTCGCTGAAATTAAGTCTGTCAACACCTGGCATCAAAGCTACTTCTGCAAAGAAAAAAAGATAGGTCATTGTCATAGGTGACTGCTTTCTGAAGGGAACAGAAGGCTCTATGTGCAGACTGGACCCACTTCTTAAGGAAGTCTGCTGCCTTCCTGGAACCCAGGTTAAAGATGTGATGAGAAAACCTCCTATCCTGGTACAACCCTTAGGTTATTATCCAATATTGACTTTCTAGGTAGGCAGTTATGAACTCACAGTAAGAAATCTGTGGGCAATCAAGACCGACTTCAGGGCCTTGGGACAACTGGTCAAGGGATCAGGAGCATAAGCAGTGTTCTCCGCTATCTCCCCAGTTGCAGGGACCAGTGAGGGAAGAAAAGGGAAGACCCAGCAGATGAACACCTGGCTCTGAGCCTGCTGTCACTGGCAGGACTTTCGTTTTCTTGATCATGGGTTGGTTTGTACAACAGTAGGCCTGCTGGTGACAGAGGGTGCACCTGTCTCAAGGGGAAAAAGGATTTCTGCATAAGACTTAGGGCTCATTGAAAGAGCTTTAAACTAGATTTGAAGGTAGAAAGGGATAAAACCTGGCTTGATGGAGCTGTACGGGGGGCAGAACATCAATATTCCGGGAAGACATGCTAACAAGACCCTTCAGTCTGGCATCCTATTGGAAGTAGGGGACAGAGTGTTGTGTGATAACAAAGACAAAAGGATTATTGATGGGCTAGAAAACACAGGGAATGGTGAGGCAGGATTTAGGCCTTTCCTCCAGAAAGGTGACAGGATCAATAGCCCAACTGAAGTGCACTTACATCAATGCACACAACTTGGGCAACAAACAGGAGGAGTTGGAAGCCAATTTGATTCTGAATTTATTGAACTATTGGTTCATTCTGAATAACAACTTTTATCAAATACAAAGTTTTAAAAAATACTAAACCCTTGGTTTAGCAGACCAGTGTGCAGCAGGAGAATTTAAGACTTAATGTCCATAATTAAACAATAGAAACATGAAGACAAAGCTGAACATATAGTAAGAATATAATGTACTAAACATGTAAATATATGTAAATAAATAAAATGCACTAAAATGCGTTGTTTATCTTGATTTGTAAGGTTGCTGATATGGACTATATGAAGCAAGACTGACTTTGCAATCAATTTTATTTTTATGTCTTATGAAATGGAACATGAAGAAAAGAGAGGGATTCAAAAACATACTGCTGCTTCAGATAAACTAAAAGATGGTTATTCCTAAGCTTGATAATTTTTTTGGGTGATATTTTTAAGTACTGGGGTTTAAACTGCCAGCCAGCCCTGAATCAGGGTTGACATATGGATGATGTCCACAACCAAGCAGGAAAGACCTTGTGATTGATCTTGACCCAGGGTATGACCAGCCTTGGGTGGGAACCAATTAGGAAATCACCACCAGAGCCCCCCACCTTCAGCATTAACATCAAGTGTCCTGCCTCCAGGTTATCAGCATAAAAGCTGGCTCTCTGGCAGATAAGCTATGTAGGATTTCCAGTTAATAGAAAAGTCCCCAACTGCCTATTGTAGGTGGAATCCACAGTGGTGGTAGTGTATCAAAAGAGCTTGAAGCTGTTTGAAGGAATATATCTATAAAAATAGCATCAAGGCCGCACAAATGGAATTGGACTGGTGGTCTGGGTCCTCGGATGGGTCCTGTCTCCACTGTGTCTTGCATTGTGAGTGAATATATAAACCTTTTCACTACTCCAGTGGTGGGCCACCTCAGATCCCTTGTATATGATTTATGACTGGAGGGAAGGATCTGGCGTGTGTGTTGTCTGCTAATGATAATATCCTTCCTGTTGGGATATATGGTCTGCAAAAGAGACTGATGATAAGAAATATGTTTTTATTGAAATCCTCTAGTAGGAATGACTGCTTCTATGTCAACTGTTACAATTGATTTTGTATAATTTCCTTTTTTTCCAGAATAGCTATTTTTGAAGATTATGTATCACTTTCAGAAGGATGCCTTCCCCTCTATCCCTTTTTCCTTTTTATAGGGCTGAAGCTTTAAGTCTCGTGTAAATTCAACTACAGCTAGAAAATTGCCAAGAATATGGAAGCTAAGAACATTCCAGCCTCACTAGAACATGACTTATGTAGTTGAGAAGCTTGAAGAATTTGAAATCAAATCAGTAGTTTTTATACATTATAGGTGACCATGGCAACGATGACAAAACTATGTGATTTTTCTTCTTAATGTTTAGAGTGTTATGTCCAAAAAAATCCCTTTCCATTATTGGGAGGGCTTAGAGGTGGCTGATAGTTTCTACTTTATTTCTCTTTTGTATAAAATTGCTATGTGAATACTGAAGGTTTTATAGGTTATAGGCCTGAAAATAAAAATAAGACATCAGGACATAAGACATATATAAGTGACTGTGTGTACCCATGAGCTTGAATACTTTGGATAACATCTTATTAACACTGAAATCAAGAACTAGATGATGATTAACTAAAACATCTGGGAGATGATAGCATAGTGTCACACAGGTAAACACAGAATGAGTATTAGTGTAGTGAAGTACTTGGGGTAAATGTTATTTTTTGTGTAGGCATTTAGCATGGATGGAGAACTAGGCTTGACACAGATATGTGGCTGTGATTCTGGAATTAGTTCATTTGCTACCTGCTGCTTCCTGTCTTATACTTCCCTGGATGATGTAAACATACCCTGTACTTCTTTTGGTGTGATACAAGCTATGTGTGTGGTAGCTGTGCTGTAATAATTATCTTTGGAAAAGGATCCCTCCATGGTATCCTCTCTTTAGTTATATGCTAGGTATATTTTTTTCTGTGAAGAAAGGATCCTGGCTTTCTGAAAAGTTTCTCTTTGTGTTTATAGGTACATCAGCTTTCTTTGCAGATCTTTATTACTGAGTTTTAATCCTTGAAGGCTGGGGTTTTTTACCTCCCTGTATTTCTGGAAGAATCTATAAACATTTTTCTACAACTGAGTGTGGATGCTGCTTTGACACTTACTTTGACATCTGCTTACAAGTCTTGCATACTAAAGCCTGTAGGTGAGGCAGTACTAGATTGTCTACTAAAATGTGAAGGATGTATGATCAGTCACTAAGGTAAATAGTCTAAAAACTACTATTTTAACAAGAAATCGGCATTTAACTAAACTGCAATAAGCCTTGAATAAAAAGAAGAGATGTGGATAAGCATCTTGAAACAGGTATGAAGTGGTGGTGTTTGAAACGCCAAGAGAGGCTTGCTACATTTGGACAAGTGAATGGATGTGTCCACAGTGTGCATGGCAAGACGGACCCTTAAGCAACTACAAACTGAGCTGAATACATTGGACTCATCAAAGTGTTGCACTGAACATTTATCAAATGGAGTCAGAAAGTATCTCAGCAGGGTGTTGTATCTTCACAGAATCATAAAATATGTTAGGTTTGACGGGGTATAGAATTATTTAGTTTGGAGTGGAGAACCCTTACTCAGGGCAAGACCAGCTTCAAAGCCGGATCTAACTTTGAA
Organism: Merops nubicus; assembly: GCF_000691845.1. Taxonomy (NCBI): domain Eukaryota; kingdom Metazoa; phylum Chordata; class Aves; order Coraciiformes; family Meropidae; genus Merops; species Merops nubicus. The sequence goes on from NW_008599499.1 coordinate 23,801, forward strand.
GCTATATCAAGTTGTTCAGAGCTTGGGGTCAATTTTACTTGGAGCAGTGTCAGCCTAGGGACTTACCCTGAGTGTGGATATACCCTCAGTGTCATTGTCTCTGACCTAGACATATTAGCAGGCTGTTTTGTTTTCTACCTCTTTTGTAATTAAATGCTGTCTTTCCTCACAGGCTTTTCTCTGTTTGAGTGAGAGTGAAAACAGTCCAACTCCCATTCTGGTGATTGGTTCAACAATAAGGGACATTTTGTTTGATATACGTGCATTTTTTAATTATTTTTTTATTTTTTTTTTTCCTCTCTCATACAAAAACCTTTCCTAGAAAACTACTTTCTTTACTTTCAATGCCTTCTTCATCCACAAAGTCCCTCCTGAGAAATTCTGGGAACAAGAAAATTTAGATTTCTCTTCTGACCTGAAAGGCCCTCTAGGTTATGGTACTCATAATGTATTTTTGGAGTAAAGTGATGGTATTCTTTGATGTATAAATCAAAGGGGAGTTATGCAAATTTTTAAAAAAATACCATATCTCTGAATTTTCTACCTATGTTATAGACAGCCAAAAGACAAAGCAGAACACCTTGTCCCACACTGGTAAGCAGGTGAACAGCTGGGCACGGGGGCATGTTGCAAAGGCTGACTCCACAATACGAGTCTACGACTATATTAGTACCCGTTTTCTGAGCAATGAGAGGAACTTTACTATGTCAGAGAAAAAGGGAGGATCTAACTCCTTCTCTTTGGAAATGCAATTGAACTTTAATGAATCCTTTGTCTACCTCAAAAAGTAAAAATAAAAAAAAAAAAAAAGAGGAAAAAAAAAACCAAAAGGAACCATTCAATATCGTAGCTCTGTAAAAGACCTTGGGATAACGACAACTTGCTGTATTGCTCCCATCAAAAACCCATTAATATTAGCATCTTGAGGGGCAATTGAAGGCTGAACATTATACCAGCAAAAAGGATAGAATTTAGGAAATGTGTGTATATTAGTTTTAATTGTATTGTTTTCATTGAAACTTTTTCTGTGTAAATATCTTTAGGTTGTTTAGGTTTGTTTTTTTTTTTCTCTGTAACAAAACTGGACTAGAGGCAGTTCTTTAGTTAGACTGGTAAGATTTCAATTTGAATAAAAATAAACTTTTGGTGTTGCACATGAAGCGTATTTCCTTTTTGCCCATAATAGGATTTTGAGCATAACATTATCCTGTTATCCTGTACAGTATACTAAGAGACACATGGCAGAGTAGAGTAGGTAGAGAGACTTTTACAGTGTAGGAATCAATATGGACCTTTAAGAAACAGGGCCCTTGTGAAGGTGAACTGGAATAAAATAACACTTTAATCATTTTCACCAGTTTTAAATAAGTATCTCTCCTTTAAATGCTAGTGCAAGATACCTTTTGGCTCCTATTTGAATTGTTGGTGGAGAATGTGGTGTCATGTTTTTCCTTCCTGTATGTCAGTCTGGTTTTAGCTAAAAAGAACAGAAGGGCCTTTTGGAGAAGATCCATAAAATAAGCATATTGCAACATACATGTTTGCCAAGAATTAGAAGTGGTTAGAGGGAATAAATGAGACCAAAGAAGAACTCACTGACTCATTTGTAATAGTTGCACTTTACACTTGGGTGCTGATTACACAACAATGAAACATATTTAGAGATAAATACAAAAGTGCTGTTGTGTCTGAGATGATGAAAGCTGTGTGGGTTGTACTCATAAATAATAACTGAAACAAACAGATGAGAGAAGGTCAGTCACACATTTTTAGAGACTCTTTATACATTCTGTGGCTTACTTTAACTATGGGAAAGAGGGATAGAGCTCTTCCCTCTTCAGTGAGGATTTTTTTTGGGTGGGGTGCAAGGTGAGTGGCCATTGTTAGGATTTAAGCTCTTTCTCTGGTTAATTAATCCTAGGATCCAGATGAAAGTAAGAAAAAGATTAATGGCTACTCTGGACTGTTCAGTGCATTTGAGTTGCTAACTCTTTAGCTTTTTTTTTTTTATCTCATCAGTAATGGGTGACGTGGGGACAAACACCTGACAAATATCTCTTCCTAGTTAGTTAGTCGGTGACATATTTCTTCCAGCCAAGAACTCATCCACCAATTTATGGTCTTTTAAACTGTCCCTAATGTTATTGACATCTTGTACTTGCAGTAGCTGGAAGAGTTCAAAGTTGCCTACATGGAGTTCAAAGTGGGTTAGAATGTGATTATAAGATATACAGGCAAGTTGTGGGTTTTTTTGGTGGGTGTGTTTGTTTGGATTTCCCTGTTGTGTGGAGGTGGGAAAGGGAAAGTGGCTCTTCACAGATCAGAAATTTTTTCACTTTACTTTGTTGCCCACACACAAAATGTAATACAAAGGAATTGAAAAGCAGAAGGAACAAAGAAGTAGATAAACAACAAAGGAGTAGGAAGAAGGGGAAAAAACCTGTGATGGGGAGTGGTGGAGGGACATCAGAAGGAGAAAATTGTGTGGTAGGGTATTTTCACAGCTAAAATAACATTTCAGATAAAGTTGTGGGTGAAGTGGTATTTAAAATAATGAGAAATTTTGTGGAACAAATGATGAAAGAATGAATGAAAAAAATCTGTATATCTGGTAGTTTAGGCAGGGCTGCTGGGGAAAAAAAATGAGAAAGGTAGGAATTATGGCCTTGTATATCAAAGTGCAGTTCTGCATCCTTAAACACATTTTACTGGAAAGGAAAGTAAATAACTTTTTCTCTCTTTTGTTGCCACACTCAGGTGCTGATTTTTCTTTTGTTGTGACAGTTTCTCTGAGTCCTGTACTTCTGTACAACTGTATTTCCATGCATGTTCAGAACTCAGGCATAGCCTGAGTTGTGCAGCTCCTGGGTAAGCAATTCTGGAGCTCAGAAAAAGGAAAAAAAGTACAGTTTCTTACAGGACATATTGCACAGACACAGTCAGTATATGCTGGGCATAAGATGTCAAGATGATCTCAAACAATACATTTCATTTCTGAAACAGTGATGGGTACGTCATCACAAAATAAAAAGTTAAAGAACTTAATTTGGAGAATTGATCTTAAAATTCAAGTCTGTATCTTTCCTATCTTGACAGTGCCTAAGGTTATGTTTACATTATCAAGCTGAAAAATTAAACAGATAGTTCTGATAATGAGTATTCAGGAAATCCATACATTTAGGAACAGCGCTCTGTGATGCAGTACTAAGGACTGGATATCAGCTAGTAGGTGGAGTGTATGACGTAATCACCAAAAGCCTATCTTTAGTTTTATCTGCACTTCCAGTTCTGTTCTGAGTACCTGCATTACTGTGAAGAATCAGAAAGGAGATCAGATTTTACAGAAGTGTTTAGCATTCTATGTGTGAGGTATGCGAAACTTCCCATCCAGTCCAACAAATTCTTTAATTTTTTTTATAGTACCATATCTTCCCCAACTAATGTTTTAAAGGAACCTAGAAAATCAACACTTCATTTCTATTTCTTTTTGAGATCTACTACAGAATATAGATAACATCACCCAACCTGTAGAAAATTAAAGCCTTTTCCTGAATCACACCCTCGGCTGAAAAGAAGTAATGCATCTTAGACTTACTGATAAAATGGTGAAACATAAGAAATCTTCTTTAGTTCTGACAGTGTTTGCAGTAGATAACTATGTAACTCCCCAATATGTTTTCAGTATTTTAGTGTATGGAACTGCACAATTGTTCCACTGAACATGGTTGCATACCTTAAAATAAACATAAAAACTCTTGCCAGTTTCAGTGGGTTTACAGTGATGCTACTGAAAGCTATTATAACACCTAGAGATTAAGACTTTGTTCTGCTAAGGGCTTTGTACCTAAAAGCCTACAGTTTAAATAGGCAAGACAAAAAGAATAGAAGGCACAGAGTTAATAAAGCTTTGTAAAATAAGGTAGCAAGTTAACAGCCAAGCAATATATGGAAAACAGATTTTTGAGTCTTAAAAACTTTATCCTATTCACTAGAGAAATAACATCAGAGAATAGTTTCTTGGAATGAGCAGAGAAGGATGAACAAAGCAGTGTAGACTAAGAGATGACTTCCTGTAGTTGAAGGATGTTCTGTTGAATAGGCTGATTGAATGAAGCATGAGTACCAGTGAACTTATGAAATCTGTGACTAGATTAGACTGCTCTGGATTAAGACTATAAACTATAAGGAACAGAGTGACAATCGAAATGGCATGACAATTCTAACAGTCATGCTGCAGTATCTCAGTGACGTTTAGGAAAGTTAAAGGGGGAAATAAAGGTGTTTTAAGGAAAAGAGTGAATCTCATACAAATTATGAGTTTAAAGATGGCTGAACACACACAACCGCACCCACCTCTCCCCTCCCTCCCCCCGAATCACAGAACATTTGGTCTTGCTACTGAATAACTGTACTTGAAAAGCAGATACTTTGTATAGCTAGTTAACATTAATCATTCTCTGACTTTCAAAGTGATGCAGCTGCAAACCTGTAAACCCACTCTGACCCCAGACATTCAGATACTCCTATGCAAATATTCCTAACCCTGGAGACATGCAATAAAAATGCAATGTCTTCTCTAATTACAACAGAAAGGTCAAACTCACATCTGTTTACTTTCACACTTTGCCAAACTCAATAAGCAGAATTAGATCTAGCAGTTTCCCTACTGAAGTGTTTTCCTTGACAATACTTGCAGTCGAGTGGCTCTAGCTTTGTCTGATTTTAACTATATTTATCCAGCATAACCTTCCTTTACGTATTTATCTCTTTATTATCTTAGCATTGGACCTAAACTTCTCACACCATCTCTGTGCCCTGCTCTTGCAGATATGTAAGTTTGTGACTGAGTAGTTAGCACAGTTCACCAGGGCAGTTGCAGCAGAGGTTTGTAAGACTTGAGAACACAACTGGCATAAAAAAAATAACAGCAGCTAATAACAAGCTAAGTGACAGATGTCACAAATACTTCTCTGACTGTCCTGGGTATTTTTAACTTGAACACTGTCTAAGATGAAGGCACAGACAGATAAATGGATAGGAAATGGTGTTCTGGTGTTCTAAACTTAAAAAAAAAAAAAAAAAAAAAAAGTTCACCCCCCTCCGTATCCTACCATATTTTGCTCACAAAATCTAGATGCTTTGCCACAGAGCATTTTATAAACACTTGGAAAAACTATTCTCAATGGCTTAGTTTCCTTCTAAGATGAGATTAATGATACAGAGTCTGAAAATATTCTGATTATGGTTTGTTTATTTATATTTTCTATGTTTTTCTTGCAGTAACAAAAAGACCATAAAAGTGATCCTTGCTTTCAGGAATTCTCATGAAACTGTTGATATACTGGGATCATATCGGACTAGAAAATTGAGGCATCTGCAGATTTGTGATAGTTCCCCAATGTCCTGGTTTTGTTTGGTATAGAGCTGATTTTCTTGCTTAGTATCTAGCATAGTGTCATGATTTGGATTGACTATAGAAAGAATGTTGATAGTATACTGATGTTTTCAGTTGTTGCTAGGAAATTATGCAGAACAAGTTGTCCATGGGACAGCAGTGTGCCCTTGTGGCCAGGAGGGCCAACGGGATCCTGGGGTGCACTAAGAAAAGTGTATGCAGCAGAACACAGGAGTTCCTGCTCCCCCTCTATTCTGCCCTGGTGAGACCTCACCTGCAGTATTGTGTCCAGTTCTGGGCTCCCCATTTCAAACAGGGACAGAGATCTACTGGAGAGAGTCCAGCGAAGGGCTACGAGGATGACTGGGGGACTGGAACACCTGCCTTATGAGGAGAGGCAGAGAGACTTGGGGCTTTATAGTCTCGAGAAGAGAAGACTTAGGGGGGGTCTAATTAATGTATATAAACATATGAGGGCTGGGTGTCAGGAAGGAAGGATCAACCTCTTCTTGCTTATGCCCGGAGATAGGACACAGGGTAGTGGACACAAGCTTGTGCACAGGAAGTTCCACCTCCACATGAGGAAGAACTTCTTTACTGTAAGGGTTCCCGAGCACTGGAACAGGCTCCCCAAGGAGATTGTGGAGTCTCTTACCTTGGAGACTTTTAAGACCCGTCTGGATCCATTCCTGTGTAACCTGCACGAGACCAGATGGTCCTGCTCTGGCAGGGCGGTTGGACTCTGATCTTTAGAGATCCCTTCCAACCCCTAACATTCTGTGATTCTGTGAAATCAAGGACTTTTTCAAATTTCCATGTTTTACTATTGTGCAGGAGCACAAGAAGCTGGGAGGGAGCATGGCTAGCACAGCTCACCCAAACTAGCCAAAAGGATATTCCACACCAGAGAGTGTCATGTTTTGTATATAAACTGAGGGAGTTGTCTGAAATATCTGTTTGGATAGAACCAACAATCTAAGTGTCAGTGGTGCTATTCGCAGAATTACAAGACTAAACATTTTAAAGTTTCATGGACTAATATTATTTAGTTTTTACATACTTTTTTTTTTGTCATTAATACTCTAAATTAAGTATAATAAACTTGAAAACTGTATGTCATCATCTGATTTTCACAGAAGAAATGTTAATATTCAAGACATTGTATATTTATTGTGCCAGTAGATACAATTCAAGTATTTGCCTGTATAAATGACTCAGTACACTAGAAGAAAAACCTTTTCTAGAAGCTTTAAGAAAGAAAAGCTCAGTCACTGCAGCTATCTTCTAGGGAAAAAAAAGAATTCTTCTAAGAATGTAGGCCATTTTCTATATGTACTGCTCAGTTCATTACAGAAAATCAATAAAATGGTATTACAGAATAACACTACCATGAAATATGCTTAATTTTATCATAGAATCATAGAATGGTTTGGAATGGATCTCTAAAGGCCATCTTGCCCAAATGCCCTGCAATGAGCAGAGACATCTCTAACTAGATCAGGTTGCTCAGAACCCTGTTCAACCTGACATTGAACGTTTCCAGGGACGGGGCACCAAATACGTCTCTGGGCAACCTGTTCCAGTGTTTCACTACCCCCACTGTAAAAAAAAAAAAAATAAAAAAATTATTATATCTAGTCTGAATCTATCCTCCTTTTGTTTAAAATCATTACCCTTTGTTGTATTGCGACAGGCCCTGCTAAAAAGACCATCCCCATCTTTCTTCTATAGGCCCCCTTTAAGTACTGAAAGGCTGTAGTAAGGTCTCTTGGGAACCTTGTCTTCTCAGGGTTGAACAATCCCAACTCTTTCAGCCTGCCTTCTTAGGAAAGTTGTTCCATCCCTCTGATTGCTTTTGTGGCCCTCCTCTGGACTCACTCCAAAAGGTCCATATCTTTCTTGTGCTGACAGCTCCAGAGCTGAATGCAATATTCCAGGTGGGGTCTCACAAGAGCAGAGTAGAGGGGCCAGAATTGCCTTCTTCAGCCTGCTGGCCACACTTCTTTTGATACAGCCCAGGACAACGTTTTGCACGGCAATTTTTTCTCTGATCACCACATCTCATAAAGTTTTGAGTGATGCACTATAGCTGCATGATTTATGAATATCTGTATAACTCACTAGAGAATGCTGACACTTACACAGCTGTGTTTCAGCATCAATGAGTGTAGAAGCTGGGCTAAAATTAGACCTTTCGGTATAATTGACAAATTGCTTACATTTCAGATTTTAAGGTTTTATTTTCAAATAAAATAACAATAAACATTGAACAAATGCAGTTAATCTATTTCCAATGCATTTTAATAGATCAAAACAATAATTAAGGGAAAAAAAATCAATGCAAACTTGTTCTGTCTTGTGAACTCTATTGGCTACAACAGGAAAAGTCTGAACATCATTTTTACATTGAGTATCTTCTTTCAATATGGTCATTAAAAGCAACTTCTGAATAATCTCCTATGCTTCCTTATTGCAGCACTGCTTTGTTCCCTCCTACTGCCTTAACTTTTTTTTTGCCTAATCTCATGCCATCTATGAACACTGGAACAGGGCTTATGAGCACTCCATTTTGTGGCTATATTGTTGTTGTTAGATGGCCTTTTTTTTTTTTTTTTGTTACAAGATAATGATGTGTTTCTTAATTAGTGGTAAGAAATGAACTAAAAAGAGGACTGCACAACAGGATGAATGCTGGAAAGAATCATGCTTATCCCTTCCAAATTTTCTTAGGGTTTTGTAGGTGTACCTGTATTAATAATTAAGAAAATCCAGGGCAAGACTTGATCTATGACATATGTTAATCCATACTCTTTAACTGTTAGCATACTCTCAGGTTAGTTTTGGTGTCTGCCTACTAATATTTTTTTCTTAAACAATGTTCAGATAAATTTCAAGAGATGGAAGTCAGAAGAGTCAAATCTCAGTCAGTAAACAGACGTGATCATTCTGTCCTTTTTTTTTTTCTTCATTTGAATCTGGAAGCGGCAGTGAGCTTAGCCTTTGAATGAGGAGTTCTGCTGTAGGACTTGCTTTCAGAGACATAAATAAAGAGAAGTCCTAATCTGTTTCATTTACCAAAGCGTAGACAAGGGGATAAGATCTCAAATGTGCTCTTTCTAGCATATCAGTTCCAGTGGCTAGTAGTAGGAAAAGGTAAAACAATATATTTTCTTGACCACATTCAAAACCTTTCTTTCTATAAATATTACAGTTTTAGATGAAGGCAGGAAGCAGTAGAGACATTGGTCATTAACAAGACAAATTAATGATTGTTTGTATCAGGCTGTATAAAGCTTCCAGTGTGCAGCAGCCAAGCTGCAGTAAAGTCTGATGGTGAGGGACCAGACTGAAAGTGTTGTGTAACTTATGTGGCCTAGGGAAAG
>NW_008599499.1:32609-43885 GCF_000691845.1 Merops nubicus
CAGAGTCTAGAGTTTACTAAAATGGGGGAGATATGGGGTCCTGGTCCCCAGGCAGGGTCAGGGTCGTCCCAGGGAGTCTGAGCAAGGACACTCATGGTTGTCAGGGTTGTCATTACCTCAGGAAATGGGATCCAGGAGAATGGCAACAAGTGATTGGCATCCCTGATCCCAGATCTTCAGTAGGATGAATACGTTGTTGAAGGGAGGTGCTAAATTCTCTTTAGTCTGTTTGGTCTATTTTTGTACATTTTCTAAAACTGTCAACTTGCTCACTCTTTATTCATTTAATTAACAATATAATGATTGAATCTGCCATATTTAAGTTTTACTGTGTATGTTAAATTGTATCTACACTGAATAGTTGTTTTTGTTTTTTTTTTTTGTTTGTTAAAGGTATGATCAGCTTCAGTTACATAGCAGGTTTTGTATCACTTTAATGACCAACTGCTGACAGCAGGTAATTATTGAAAGCCTTGAAGTTTCCCTTATATTCCTACACCTCCACTTTTAAAGCTTCTGTTCTCATCTTGCACTTTTACTATTTAACAGTTAACTGGTTAACAATTCTAGTTTTCTTCAACAGCCTTTGAAATGTGATTTTCTTTGAAACATAACTTTTTATTAGCACAACGTAGTTACATGGACATCCATGTCTTAGGGTCTTTGGCTTGTTCACAAAAATAATAATCCATTAGAAGAACTAATGCTTTGATAATTACTTGTTAACATTTATTAGTTATAGCAGTATCACTGGTGTGTTAATCAGTGTGTTACAATAGGAGAATAATGATCTTTTTATTAAAAAAAATCTAAATTAAACTTTGCTCTTTTTTCCCCATTCAGAAATGAAAGTTCACTATGCCTGTATCACTGACAAGAATAAATGTGACTAAATCTCAGGATGATTTTTAAACAGCCCAAGAAATATTCTGTAGACCACTTGAGAGATTTTCTGCTATAGAATAAGTGGTTTTATTTTTTTATACTACTTCTTACCAGGATTTCTCTTACATAGGCCTGTAATGCTTTGCAGACTGAGAAAAACGAAGTATCTTAGGAAAAATTATTGTTATATTCAACAGGGGTCTTCTGCAAGAGCCACCGATGTAACTAGAAAGACTGTTTTCATGTCACTTGGCATTGGATCAGTCACAGACCTCAAAGCGCATAAACTGTGAAGGCTGAAAGAAAGAAAATAAACTAAAATGAACAGATAATGAAAATTCCAAGATTAAGTACAAGTGGCAAGTAAACGACCAGAGTTCAAGCTGATATTCTAGCTTACTCTGTTTGGCTCAATAAACATTTTATTCAAATTGAAACAACTCCAGTAGAAGAGAGTGAGCCAGAAAAAAAGGTTACCCTAGAGTGCAATGGTTAGTGCACATAAGTAACTGGGAGATGTGAAAATTTGTCAGCCTGAATATATTTCCTTGCAGCAAGACAATGAAAACTACACTTGTAGTTGCAGAATGAATAAGATCTTACAGCATGTAAGAAAGAATATTATGTGAAGTAACATTATTTTTTAAAAAACCTCTCTGCTAAAATTATGAGCAAAAATGAATGTTAAATTGTGCTGGAATCCCCATGCAATTCCATGCATATCACATAAAAATCAAATAATTCATCATGAATAATGTTAGTGCCGAACAAGGAGCAACAAAATAATTTTAAATAATAATTAGCCTGATGCTGTAGAAAGCTCCTTTAGTGTTTTGTTAAATTGAGTAGTGAGTTTATACTCCATTTGGCAAATCCACATTACAAACTAAGAATATTGTTGTGTTTCAGAATCCTGATAGTAATGTAGCCTGACTTAGCCTGCGCATAACACAGTATATATAGTACTGGACTGTGCCTCTTCTGTTAGCTTCTTTTCTTTTTTTTTAACTTTTATGTGAAGGGAACAGTAAGTTACTTTGCCTACTGCTATCATTTGTGCAGGTAAAGAGGAAGCATTATATTAAATTAATATAATATAGCCTGAAAATTGAAAGCAGATATTTCAATGACAGCAGGTCACCAAACCTCAAAGCTCCCAGTTTCAATCAGTTCATTCTTCCATTGACATATGGATTAATCCAATGTACCTACTTGTACTGGGTAAAGCCTATTTTGTTGCAGAAGGCATCCTCTTTCTCTTGAGCACAGCAAAGTAGGGAAAAATGTCCTTTAAACTAGCCATTTCTTTTTTCTTCCAAACCTAGCCCTAGAAATTCTTTGCTCTTTTTTCCTTGTGTTACTGTTCTCTGTTTCTAAGCATTTATTTCTACAGAACCACTGTAAGTGGATAGTCTTTTATTCTTTATAAAATGCCTATTTTGGGGGCTGCACATCTCAGAGGGACACCATGGTTGTTGTAAAATTTACACATAATAGCTTTGAGGTTTGGAGGCAATAGAGAGCTTCAGGTCAAAGCTCAGAGTAAATTCATTAATTCCTTTTTTAACAGAAAGCACATAAAAAATTAATGAACTGGGCCTGTTGAGCTTAGCTTGCTATATATTGCAGTAAACATTTTTTTTTTTTTTTTTTTCTCAAGGATTACTTGCAGCTTTACATTTTTAATCTGCAGACAAAGATGTGGCGAGAGGGAGAAAGAATAATATTAAGGGAATAACTAATCCCACATATATTGTGCTATGTATTGCAGTTACAGTGTTCCTAAAAAGAGATCATCCTAATATCCTAACAATTCAGTCAGTACAAATGTAGATACTAACAGATATGCACACAGACATACATATAGCTAAGGGGATGCAGAGGATGTTCACGCTGAAGTCTCAGTAAGTGCAATGTTTTGGCATAAATCAGTTCTGGAATACAGATACAGAGAAAGCATTCAAAAATGACATTTGGAAGGTAGGCTGGTACAATGTATTCAGTTTATTACCCATCCTTTCATCCCCTTCAAGGCAATCACATACACATATTAGTAAGAGCTGCTGTGGCAAGCACAACAGCATCTTATGAGGTTAGCCAATATACCTGTATTAGGTCTATTGCTGTTCTCAGAATACAGTGCAAAAATACTCAAATGATTTGACAAGCAATTTAACTACATCCATCAAGTGCTACAGGCAAACCTTATTAACTTCAGGGGGGTATTTTGCCATGTTGATTAACTGGCTTTGGTTAGTGCCAGTTTAGTGATTTTTATGCCTCAGCCACCTGAAGAATGCAGACACACCCTAAAGGCAGAAGGGAAAAATATTATAAAAATTAATAATATTTTGTTGTTCATTATAAAACAATTAATTTGAGCTTCTCAAATGATAATTTACTGCATATTAGATCTACAGTTTTCTTTTGATTCTTTAACAATTATGAAAACTTCTAAAGTAAATATAACTACTACTGTGTTATGTGCTTAAGAGTAATATGCACTGGAAAATCTACTAAAATTAAAAGTTGGCTTCAGGGCATTTGACATATAACAACAGGAAAGGTCTTAACAGGTAAAAATCCTCAAACTTCAGAAGAGTGCAATATTCCTTAAAAATACATATATTGTAAAAGAAATCTGAAACATCCAGACAAAAGATTTCAAAGCACACATAAAAAAAAGAATAAAACCTACTTTAAGGGTAATGTACAAAATAATGTAATTTTTTTTTTTTTTTTTTTTAAAGTTAGGGGAGGAATATTTTACTGATGTTATGATAGATTTTTAGGTTAGATTTCTCTGTTTACATGCATGATTGTTTTACTCAAACACTTCACACACTAGTAACAAAATCTGTGAAATAAGCTAAGGTTGATCTGAAAAATCAAAACAAAACAGAAAAAAATGAACTTTGCTGCCTGAGTTTAAATTTTAGGAAGACAAAAAGTTAACATTTTCCACTAGAAAAGAAATATAAACCTGAGAAGGTAATTAACATTTTAAAAGCTATAACAGGTAAATTATAAACATTATGAATAACTGTTTAATTAGTGCTTTTTAACTGTGATACCATCCTAGTCTCCAGTCATTTGGACCATGGTGTCTCTAGGCTTTTACTGCTCGTAGTAAATTATGTTCCATAATAGGGTTAATTACAGAATCACAGAATCACAATGGCTGGAAAAGACCTTCAAGATCAAGTCCAACCATTATCTGACTCTACCAGGTCACTTCTACACCATATCCCTGAGCACCCTACATAGATGGCTTTTAAATGCATCCAAGAATGGTGTTCAACCACTTCCCTGGAAAGTGTGTTCCAGTGTTTGAGCACCCTTTCGGTGTAGAAGTTTTTCCTAACGTCTAACCTAAATCTCCCCTGATATAGCTTAATACCATTTCCTCTTGTCCTGTCAGTTGTGGCATGTAAGAAGAGGCCCACACCAGACTCCCTACAACCTCCTTTCAGGTAGTTGTTGAGGGTGATAAGGTCACCCCTCAGCCTCCTCTTCTCCAGGCTAAACAACCCCAGTTCCCTCAACTGATCCTCATACATGCCTCACTGTTGCCCTTTTTTGAACCCTCTCTAGAACTTCAATGTCCTTCTTGTACTGTGGTGCCCAAACTGAAGACAGTACTGAAGATGTAGCCTCACCAGTGCTGAGTAGAGATAGCAAGAAGTCCTCCTTAAGTAGGAGAAAGCTCATAGACACTCTAGCTATTTTTGAAGACTGTATGTGAGCTCAAGTCCATAGTTGGCCCAAACTCGTGTAATAGCCATACTGTCTGAGAACAAAAAATCAGACTTAGATTCCAGAGTGGGCCAAGAGAGCCACGACACAGTCCTGCATGCTCATTAGATGAGTGAATCCAGTCTTCCTTAAGAATAATTATTACATATTCAAGCACAAGCAGGCAATAAGCACAATCGACAGCTGGTAAACGTAAGGACGCTTGTTAATAACACTGGTAGGGTTAACCATTATCTTCTGTGAATGTCTGGATTTGTGGAATGAGGAAACAAAGTTATTAATGCATGAAATGTGTGTAAGCGGGAAGAAATGCCAGAATTTAATCTTGTCCCAGTAAAAGTTAGCAGATTAAATATATGCACAGTATTCCAGTTGTTTAGGATGATCTGGTTTTGTTATTTATTCCTTGAGCTCATTTGAGGAATGTATATCCAAACCAAATTTAGTGCCAGGTACAGTATCTTTTGGTTTGTATGTAGCATCTTAATGTTTGGAGGATGTATTAATAGCTTTCATTGAATTCAATTAGACTGCAGATGTTCAGAATGTTTGAAAATCAGCAAGCATCTTAACACGATTAAACACGGATTTCAGTACTTTGTGCTACACACCAATTTCTGAAAACAGACTTGGGTAAATTCATTTGGAATGGTATAACTTGATCCTTTTCTGTAGTATTGAGTATTTTAATGTTCCATTTACACATTACTGCTTAAAGGTTCTTATAAACTAATTCAAGAACTGGCACACGAAAGTGAAGAGATCAAAATGATGGATTTCTCATATTCCTTCTTTTAAAAAATACATTCTATATCATTTGTAGTCTTTTTCAGTCAATCAAAAGAGATCTGAGAAATCGTGTTGTTTAAAAAAGTAATTTATTTTCACAACAGAGGAGCAAAAATGTTCTCTCATTCAAAATGGCTTTTATTTAAGATTAAAGGAAGGAATATACAGTGGGCAGAGATCTCAATGAGTGAGCAAAATAAGTTTTGATCACTTATTACATATACGTGGGAAGGAAAGCGGGATAACAAGAAGATGAAGTTTTAGAAGAATTTTGTAAGATGGAGAACTGTCAAACAAGAAAAGATGCTGAAATCCTTGAAGAAGAATGCAGTGCCTACTGCTAAGGGTTGTTAGGAGCAGTGGCAACCTCCAGTGGCTGCGGCTCAAGATCCTGTGTTCTGCCAGCTGGAGCCCAGCATGGTGTCTAGGGACCCAGGGCCTCACCCAGTATAAGGGACACAGCTGCCAGGTGGTTGTAGTGCTGTTGATTTCTTCTTCACCCACCATTTGAAAGCTTTAACAAGTGTGGCCAACTTGCTGGCCTTTCCTCCTTTGTGGCTGCTTTAAAAAAGGGATTTGACCAGAATTTTGAGTTCTTATTCCTAAGAAACTGTAGAGAAAAGTGAAGAATCCCACATGCAGAGTGCAGTGGAAAAGTTCTCCATGCTGTCAGTGTTGGAGAAGACTATTGAGGGCATACAGGAAACAGAACAGAAGTAGGACCTTGTCATGTTATAACCCTGTTAGGTAGTTCAGCGCCACACAGCTTCTTGTTCACTCCCCCACTCCAAGCTGGGGGAGAGAATCAGGAGGTTAAACATGAGAAAACTTGTGGGTTTAGATAAAGATAGTTTGAGTGAGGCAAAAGCAAAACAAAATAAGGAATTCACTACTACCCACTGACAGATGTTTAGCCTTCTCCAGGAAAACAAGCCTCCATCATACATAATAGTTACTTGGAAAGACAAAAATCACCACTCAGAATATCCTCCCACTTCCTTCTTCTTTCCCCAGCTTTTATTGCTGAGCACAATGTCATATGGTGTGGAACATCTCTTTGGTCTGCTGAGGTCAGCTGTCACACCTATGTCATGCACCCCCAGTCTTCTCACTGGCAGGGCAGTGTGAGAAGAAGAAATGTTCTTGATACTGTGTAAGTACTGCTCAGCAATAACTAAAACAACCCTGTGTTATCAACTTCATTTTCAGTGCATATCCAAAATGTAGCCACATAAAAGCTACTCTGAAGAAATTTAGTTCTATCCCAGCCAAAACCAGTACAGACCTAAAAGATAAAGTGTGTGTCCTCTGCTGTGGAAAGGTGGATGGAGGAGTAAAATGGAATTACAGGTTACAGAAGCAGAGTCTGCTTGGAAGGTTATGAAAGACCAGTACATGCTAGCAGGGCTTTGTGATCTAGGAGAATCTTTTGATTCCTGGATTTCTGCATTCCTAACTTTTAACCACCAGACCTAATGTATTCAATGAATTTGCTGTTAAGAAAAAAATAATCTAAATGCTCTGATATAAAGAAATTCCTGTCTTATGTACCTGATGTTCCTTTGACATATAACTGATATGTAGTACTTCATTATCATATTATTTTCTTAATTAATTTTATTATTTTCTTAATTAATTTAATGATGATTATTTTGAATTTTAATTCTAGTAACAATTAGAGACTCCCATACATGGCTGACAATTAATGATTATAGAAACTGTCTAAATACAAACTGATAATCAGAGCCTGAAACAATTAATCTCCTTACCAGGTAATCCAGGAGAAAAATAATAATGATTTTAAAAACTTTGATAATTTTCAGCATCTTTTTTTGGCAGTTTGCTTTAAAGTGTGGTTTCATTCGTTCTTACATTGCAGGTGGACTTGGTCATAATGAAAAAAGTTTATTCTTCAGCTTAGGAAATAAAGGGGGAAAAAAATCAATGTCTTACAAATTCCATTATGGGAATGTCGTGCTTATTTCAAGATTCAGCCATTCTGTTGCTGATTATTCTTGATTCTCACTGTAGTTATCTAATGACTTTCTCCTATTTCCACTACCAGAAAAGGAAAACTCACTGACTTCCTACAACGTAAAATCAGGCCAAATATCCAATAAAGATGTGCAGCTGTACAGTACAAAACTAGTCTTTTTAATTCATGTGAATAGTTTTTCTGTCTTTGAAATGTGTTACATAATTCTATGGATTTTCTATAGATTGTTCTTTTGCATCTAGAAACAAAGGTGATGTTGACAGAAATTTTTGCATTAAAATATTTGGGAGACCACAGACCTAGAGAACAAGATTTTCAAACTAATTTGGTAGTGCTGATTCTGGCTTTATTAAAGTCAAAAGAAATTTAATATTGAACTCAATAAGAAAATACTAAAGACATTAGAAACTCTTACGATACCTGTGCAACGATAATATCAGCACAACACTGCTGCCTAGGAAATGTTATTCATTCAGCTTAAATTATTTTAAACCTCTAGTCTATTATTATTTAAAAGCATACTGAGGTTTTCTAAGCAAAATTATTTTATTATTCGTTACACAGCTGAGAGAATGAATAATTATTTGAATAGTTGTTGTTCACTATTGAAAAAATCAACATGATCTTTTAATAATTGAGAACCTCTTCCTGTCAGATTTTGCAGTACTTGAGCATCTAAAAACCCCTACGAAAACTGAGATTTTTGAAAGTCTTTTGAAAATCAAGTCCCAAAACATCACTCAATTTAACAATGAAAAAGTTTCTCAAATAAATGAAGAGTTTCAAAAAAAGCCCAAACAAAATAAGAAATCTTCTCTAGCCATGTTTCCTTGTGTTATTTTACACACATACCTCTAACTCACCTAAATTTCAGCAGGCAGAATTGAACACTAACGATTTTCTAATGGCTTATAAAGCCTTTGAATCTTACTGTTATTGATTAAGAAACATTGTGAATTATTTTGGTTGTATTTGCTTAATCTGCCTAAAACACATCACTTAATATTCAAATACATAAAGCAGCAACATCTTGTGATATAAATTAAAATCAGTTAGTTTGGAAGCCACCACAGAATAAAACATTCCTGAAAAGACAAAGTTTGCCAACTGTTCTTGAAGCTGTCATGGAACAGTAGGTGGCTGTTAACAACAGATCTCTATTAATATGGAACAAAGAATTTTCAGTTAAATTGTATCCTCATTATAAATTTATGTCTTAACTAATGAAGACAAATTTGAGAGATGGAAAACATCCAATATGCATTGCTCATAACAGCTGTCTTTTAGTCTTAAATATTTTCATTACTCTAGTTGCTTCATCAATGCATTCTGTTATTTTTCATGGGTTTTAAGTTCTATGCTTTGAAAAAAAGCTCATTGAATGAATAGCTTTTATTATCAGTATTTTATCATACTAATGGTTAAATGTTCAGCTGAGACTAAGGCCCTGTTGTACTAGAGGGCCTGTGGTGCAGATATCTGAAAGACCTGCTTCACAGCTTCCAAAATATAAACTGATGATAAAGGAAAAATAGAATCTCTTTCCTCTATTGTAAATTAAGAAGAAAAATAAATGACTTGATAAAAGTCGTGTATGACAGTTTTTGCAAAAATACAAATAGGTCATAATCTTGAGGAGACCTGATCAAAGTACAAGGTTTCCAAATTTAAGCTGTGAAGTACACATTTGTAGTACTAAATGTGTATACACACTTCAATATGTGACATTATTCTATACATAACAGTTTTTCTTAGTTTTCTTATATTTTAAATACAAGATTATATATAAGAATATTTTCAGTCACAGCTGCCTACCCGTGATGAAACTGACAAAAATACCAAATTCACTGACCATCAATTCAGGATCTGAAGTTACAAAATTTTTTCAGGGACATTTGTCTTTTAAAGCCACCTCAACATTTCCAATCTTTGTCAGTGTACAACTTCACAACAGGAAGGAGCCATGTGCCAAACTCTCAAATAGGCCTGGCTGGCTACAAATGCTGAATTTTGATTTCTAAAGGTTACTCGGGTTTCCCCAAGGGTACTGCAGAAAATTGCTCAATTTATTTTTCTTTTCTTTAATTGCAAGAAAACATCTCATTGTATATATAATTTCACTCAGTACAACTGACAATGCAACAGACTATTTTAAAACAACAAAGATTATGAGAAATTATTAACCTTTCAATAGAATATATTACTAGCATACAATGTAGATTAGAATACAACCACATCTTATGTTAACTTACTAAAAGAGTTAAAGTCCCAGCTTTTTCAAATTGTTAATCAATTAGTTTGTTAAAAGTAGGACATATCAGTGCAAGCAAGGGTAGTAACATAAATTATGCACTTTAATTTTCTTCTTTTACCATGGCTATACAGAGAGGAGGTCTTTTGAGCATACTAAGTTGGCTGGATTCACACTAGTCAAAGTCTGAAAGACATATGTCTGGGTCAGTGTAATGCTCTGCTCAGTTTATATACATTTAGAAGCAGAATATAAAGAATTCACACAACATATAAGAGACATGGCATATTAGCTTGGCCATAGCAGAAAAACTATGTCGCTTCTTACCAGATATTTGCTCATATCATCCAAACTCAGAATATGGACAGGAGAGCATTAATCTGTTTAACCCCCACCCTGTAATTATACATTTGAATGTTCTGTTGCCCTGCAGGAGACTTTATAGTTTCACAGTCAAAATTTGTTTTCTTCTTTATAGTATTATTAGTGAAAATATCCTTTTTTCTTCTCCTTACATGGAATAAAGGCTTGTTTTGTTTCATGGTGAGGGACAACGGATCTCACACATGTCGTTCTTTTTGCATTTTTTGAGTGGCCCAACTATTAAAGGGGAAGAATTTCGTTGTCCTATGCTTCATGCTCAGAACAGTAGAGCTGCAGAAATTATCTGGGAAGGGGAGTGGACAGACAACAAATAAGTTTAAATGGAAATTTGAAAAACTGTGCCTCAATCCAAAACATAGACCTTTAAAACTTATCTCTCCAGAGGACATATGGATATTCTACATACCCTTAGATGCTGTAGGAAGCTTAAATCACTGTACGCAATTTTCATACCACCTTCAGCTCCACTTCTGAATTTGCCTACAAGTGCTTCAGTCCTGCCACAGGCTGTTCAACTTGGCATATAGTACATGCTCAAACCTGATCATATTCCAGAAATTTCCCAGTGGAATTTGAATAACAGAAGATGGCGTGAGGCTGCTCAACCCTTTAGCTATGGCTGTTCCATGAGATGTGAGAGCAT
This sequence comes from Merops nubicus, assembly GCF_000691845.1. NCBI lineage: Eukaryota > Metazoa > Chordata > Aves > Coraciiformes > Meropidae > Merops > Merops nubicus. Next base: position 43,314 of record NW_008599499.1, read on the forward strand.
AAATGGCAGGAATCATGTGAATGCAATAATCTCCCTTGCCTAGGAAACATGCCACTTCCTCTTCTGATGTCCCTCATTGGATAGAACTCATAAATAAAGCAGTAGTGCTCTGGGCTTCCTTTAAAAAAATATTCACTGAGGTAATAATCTTTTTGCTTGCTATTTCTTTCCTACTCAAAAGCTTATTTGTTCTTTTATTTCTAAGAAATTACCCATCTGAAATTGTTGCCACTATCAGTAAAGGACTTTAATTCCAGAGAGGATGGGATTACAGTGTATTTCTAACTTTGTAAACTGAGAATTTAACCCCTGCTAGTGGGATAATGGGATAACTGGTTGGGTGTGTTGTATGTTTGGGGTTTTTTTTTTGTTAATATTTTGCCGTAATGCCTAATCCTCCTTGTACTTTGTATAGACTCATTACTTAAGGCATGACAGAAACAAAATGGACTGTTTCAAAACTGTTCTTATACACACTTTATAAATTTCAATCTCAGAAAGGCTTTTTAAAAGTTCTTAGACAATTAAAGGTGCTAAAAATGTTAAAATACTTAGAATCATAGAATCATAGA
>NW_008599500.1:0-519 GCF_000691845.1 Merops nubicus
TATTTATTATAATAAATATAAATTCCTGATTGCTGGAAACAGTATTCATGAGTTTTGTGTTACACATATATTGTTATATAAAATACGACATGAACATTTCCAGGAAATATATTAATGCATTCAGAATTAAGCTGGAGATTCTTAAATTATTTGTTTGCTAAAGAAGAGTAGCTGATTTTGAGAGCTATGGAGAGAAGAGTAACTAACTTATTCAGCATAGGGGTTATTGTTAAAGATGTGGTGATGTGCATTCCTTGGGCTTATCTTCTCTCTGAAATAGTGAAGATACAACATGTAATGGCTTTTGTGAGTGGAAGTCCTGTCTGCCCAGAATGGAACCAACCTCTTATTGGCTTTAGTCATTGTTTATGAGGCCAGCATATATGCTAATGATGTAGAAGCCAAAATCTGGGAATCCACTTAACTGTTAAGTAGCCCTGAGCTATCATTTTCCCTGCTAACGTTCCTTTCATAGTGCTAAATAAGACTTTTCAAAAGCAAAAATTCTTACATGGAAAG
>NW_008599500.1:550-4206 GCF_000691845.1 Merops nubicus
GTCCTAAGTCCTTACAGAAGGGCTGCAGATGAAGTGGTGACTCAATCTGCCTTCTAGAGTAGGAGAGCACTCCATGGGGGTCAGAATCACAGCAAGAAGGGAGCACTTGTTGCTGCTGCAGCCACAGTGACCTGCTGCTCAAGCTGAGCCTGGATGGTTCAGCCAGCCTATGCCCAGCTTGCAGACTGCCACCTTCCTCCAGGCATGGGCTGCCACTTCCTTGAGGGACTGCATAGCTCTACCTGTATCCTGCAGCTAATATACAGGGGAACCTGTCAAGTTCCCTGGATGAAACCACTCCTCAGTGTGTAAGCAGGGAGGGACCATATTGCTGGAGAAAGTGAGGTGGCTGTGGATGGTCAGCACGTCACTAGAGCTGGGAACCCTTCTGTTACCATGTCTGGGGCTGATGCTTGGTTGCCATGGGCTGATTAATTGTTCTGGCAGCAGCAGCCCACTCACTTTTGCACAAGTCCTTCGGGAACAGAATGGAATTTGGTAGATGATCAGTGCAGATGTGCTTTGTGGTGCTTGTTTGTCAAGCTGGAAGCAGCAGGCTCACCACTGTGCTGTTAGCCCCTGTATGTGTCACCTCTAATGCTTTGGAAATGCTCTGCATTGGGTATGTGCAGGCTCATGTGTGTCTGGTCATGCACCGGGGAGGAGTTGTGGCGACCAGACACTATGTATCTCTCCATCAGAAGCTGTGTAGCCTACAGTGACCAAAAGTTTGAGCATGTCTTTGTTGTCAGTGTTCAGATTTCCCCCATGGACTCCTGAAGGGCTTCTGTCCATCCCTGTGTAATCAAAACAGAAATGGCAGCGTTATTTAGTCATTTATAGATTGCATTTATAGGTCACAGTTATAGATTTGGAAAGATTTTCTTTTTTCTTCCCTCATTTTAGATGCAGATTTTATCACTGTTATAGAGAGTGATGCCTCCAAGCCATTCATTGGCAACAACGATCCAACAATGTGGCTAGGAGAAAGACTAGGATTTTACACAGATTTTGGTCCAAGCACAAGAGATCACACTTGGGGGTGAGTCACCTGTACATGCACAGTGACAGTAAATAAATGTAAATATGCTACCCAATACTAACTCCACATGAGCAAAGAATAATTGGAATAGTAATCATTGTGATCACTTGTTGGAACTTGCTTTTAAGAACACACTTTGATTCCTTACCATTACAATACAATGCAGATGAAGTTTACTTGTTAAAGTTGATTAGTTTTTGGTGCTTGCTTCTGTAAACTACTTCAGCTTTGGTGATGCAGAGAATTGCATCCTGCTCCTTAATGTACAGATTTGGAAGCTGAGTGTTCTAAGTACTATATCTGATTCCCTTTTCTCATTATTTTTGTTTTAAGCTATGAGAATTTTGGATTTCAGACTTAAAAAATTTGGTAGCACTTGGAAAATTCTACTGAACCTGGAGTTATTAAAAATTTTGAATTTATTAAATCCAGCTTGGGATGCATAATGGGAAATGGGCATGGAAAGATGCATGTCTAAATTCAGTGTCAGGCTTGATGGAGCTCTGGGCAACCTGATCTAGCTAGGGATATCCCTGCTCACTGCAAGGGAATTGGTCTAGATGACCTGGGGCACAGGTCATTTTATCCAATATTCTACCAGTTGGAAGCAGCAGCACTGAAACAAACAAAAAGATCCAATCTATTAATGCATGGCTCCGGGGCTGGTGCTGCCACCACAATTTTGGTTTCTTTGTCAGCAGGATAGCCTACATGGCACCAGAAATACTAGTATCAAAGGAGAGAGACCTGTCTAGTAAGGGGAAGAGAATCCTTGCCCAGGAGATAGCAGGGTGGATTCACAGGGCTTTAAGCTAGATGAGAAGGGGGGAGGGAGTGGCGATGTTAGGGTTATAAGCGATAGGCAACAGGACAATATTCCAGGGCTAGTGGAATGGGAGAACGACAGGCTGTTAGTCAAAGAACACCCTCAGGGTTAAAGGGGTGCCCATCAAAGTCTCTAGCATATCCTGCAGCCCAGCTGGAGTGCCTCTACACCAATGCACGCAGCCTGGACAACAAACAGGAGGAGCTGGAAGCTGCCGTGCTGCAGTAAGGTTATGACACAGTGGCCATCACTGAAGCTTGGTGGGACAAATTCTATGAGTGGAACGTAGCTGTCGATGGCTACAAACTGTTCTGGGGGGACAGGAGTGGAAGGAAGGGCGGTGGTGTTGCCTTTTATGTTAAGAAATTAATGGAGTGTGAAGAGCTGTCCCTTAAAGATAGCCATGAGAATGTCAAAAGCTTATGGGTAAAGATCAGAAACGGAGAAAACAAAGGGGATCTTGTGGTTGGTGTCCACTACAGGCCACCTGATCAAAGGGAGCTTATTGATGAGGCCTTCTTACTCCAGCTACAAGAGACATCACGCTCACAGGCTCTCGTCCTACTGGGGGATTTCAGCTACCTTGATATATGATGGAATTGCTGCACGGTGAGCTGTAGACAATCCAGGAGACTCCTGCAGTGCCTTGATGACAACTTCCTGAGGCAGGAAATAGACACCCCTGCTCGAGGGGGTGCAATACTAGACCTGATGGTCACAAGTGCTAGTGAGCTCATCAGGGACATAAGGACAGGAGGCAGCCTGGGCTGCAGTGATCATGAGTTAGTGCAGTTCATGGTCCTCTGGGGTATAAGGGAGTTAAAAAGCAAAGTCAAAACCCTAAATTTTAAGAAAGCAAACCAACTTTTCAAGGAGTTAATCAATAAGACTCCCTGGGAAATAGTTCTTAGAGACAAGGTAGCAGAGCAGAGCTGGCAAATCCTTAAGGATACTTATCATAGAGCACAGGAACTTACAATTCCCTGCTGTAGGAAATCAGACAGGGAAGTAAGGAGACCAGCATGGCTCAGTTGAGACCTGCTGGCCAGACTAAAGGACAAGATGAGACTGCACAAGCACTGGAAGCAGGGACAGGTATCCTGGGGAGAACACAGGGACACCGCCCAGTTGTGCAGGGACGAGGTGAGGAAGGCCAAGGAGCAGCTGGAGCTGAACTTGGCGAGAGGTGCAAAGGAAACCAGGAAGGGCTTCTATAGGTACATTAACCAGAAGGGGAAGGTTAAAGAAGGCATCCCCTCCCTGAAGAGCAGCAATGGGGAATTAGTGACAACAGATGAGGAGAAGGCCAAGGTCCTGAACAAGTTTTTTGTCTCAGTCTTCAATGGCAAATTCTCTCCTCGCAGCTCTCAAGTGGATGGCCCATGAGACAGGGACCAGCAGGACAAAGCCCCTCCCACCATCAACGAGGACAAGGTTCTTGAATGTCTGAGGAACCTTAACAGTCACAAGTCTGTGGGCCCTGATGAGATGCACCCCAGAGTACTAAAGGAATTGGCTGATGCAGTTCCTAAGCTACTGTGCGTAATATTTGAAAAGTCCTGGCAGTCAGGCGAGGTCCCTGGTGACTGGAAGAAAGGAAACATCACCCCTATTTTTAAAAAGGGTAAAAAGGAAGACCCTGGGAACTACCGCCCTGTCAGCCTCACCTCTGTGCCTGGGAAGATCATGGAACAGATCCTCCTAGAAGAAATGCTGAGGCACATGGAGGACAGGAAGGCAATTATGCTGAGGCACGTGGAAGACAGGAAGGCAATTCAGGAGAGTCAG
>NW_008599501.1:0-5577 GCF_000691845.1 Merops nubicus
GTGGCTCCTGCCTGCTCCTAAATCCTGCGTGCGAGTTGTTTCAAGGTCCCATCTTAGTGTCAGCTCACCTCCTAAATCCTAAGCCCAAACTGCTCCAGGGCTCTGAAAAGTCCAAAAGCTGTTTCAGAGACTAAGTCCCAAAAGCTTCAGAGGTCCGAAAATTTCTAAGTCCACAGCCTGTTTGGGCACCAGTTGTTGGGAAGGAGCTCTGGAGAAGAGATGCACACGCCAGGGGGCTGCAGTCAAACCCCTTTACTGCAAAGTTTTACAGCCATTTATAGCAGACAGGAGACAGCCCCCGAGCCCCAGAGGTGAGCGAGCCTGTTCACACACCCAAGCTGAGCTACTGGTAAGAGCTTAGCTTAGAACTCAGTCCTGCATGTCCAGCCCTCTGAGGATGCCCTTACCAAGGCAAGTACGTCGCTGCTACTCTGGAACCTGAATTTTGTGGGTACATGTCACACAGCTGACAAAGAGCAGCCTGGGAATGTGGGCTGGGAAGGGACTGGGTCACCCCATCAAGGCACCTGTGCTTCAGGTGAGCAGTTCCCTCTCTGCTGAAAGCCAAGGTGAGTCTGATTCCTGACAAGGAGGCATGCAGAAGGATGGAACAGTTCCTCCTGTCTTGCTCTGGTTTTGCAGGATGGAGGGAAGTACATTGCCTGTTGCTCCTCATCCTTTAGCATCATTTATGCATAATCTCACCTAAAATATCTGTGCTGGGAATGATTTTTTTTTTTTTTTCATGTGTTTAAGAAATTCTAAATCCTCCCTTGTGTACCTGTAACCTTTTATTCTTTATACTCTTCCTATAGTCACTTCACTGCTCTCCAAAATACCCCAGCAGCTGGAGCATAAGGGAGGGTTCGTAGCTGAGTTCTGTCTGCTGTGGGAAGTTCTCAGCTGGGTTTCCTCCACCCAACTATCCACTCCTTTTTATCTTTTCCTTTTTTGAATAACCAAAAAGGCTGAAGACTGCTTCTTCAGGTTTGGCTGATATCAACCCATGGCTTTTGGCAAAGGAGAGGGCACAGCAGAAAGCCTCAATGCCTTCAGGAAATAAAAAGCTCCATAATCAGTCAATCATTTCCATCAGTGCAAGCAAAGCACAAAAGTGCAGCCTCTGTGAAAATTTTGCAGTCCTGTTTTCAGTGTTTTCAGTAGTGTCAGCTTAGATGGAGTAGTTTAAAAGGTAAACCTTGTTTCAACAGTTAAATGACATTCCTCAGGTGCCAAAGTCACGAAAAGCTATCTGGTTTGCATTTTGTGAACTAAAAAGACAAGGAAAGGAGTTTTTCATAGCAATTATTGGGAACAAATGAGGAATGGCAACCAAGGAAACAGCTGAGGGAATTTTAAATTCTGAGGACCTTTAATATAGTATTTTTGGTAGCTGAAAAACAGAAAAGCAGCCGTGTGTCATACATACCTTTAGGAGGCAAGGCAGTAATTATGAACCTGATACAAATAAACCAAAAGGGCTGGTGATATTTTATACTTTCATAGTTCAAAGGGAGAGAAAAAAAACCTCATACTTTTAAGAGTCATCTCTGCTCTACCATAATAAACTCACTTTCAAGATGAAAATTGGACAAACCACTGGAAAACTCCTCCCTACAAACAGAAGACCCTAAAATCGGCATGAAAAATAATACACACGATGAACAAGCAACAGTCTCCAAGGAATCATAGAATCTCTGTGGTTGGACTCCACCACCTCCCTGGGCAGCCCCTCCCAGTGCCTGACCACTCTCAGGGAAGAAATTCTTCCTAATATCCAACCAAAACCTCCCCTGGTGCAACCTGAGGCCATTTCCTCTTGTCCTACTGCTAGGAACCTGGGAGAAGAGACCAACACCAGCCTCACTACAACCTCCTTTCAGGTAGCTGTAAAGAGCAACGAGGTCACCTCTGAGTCTCCTCCAGAGTAAATTCCAGTTCTTAACAGCAGATTATAGCCAATGATGTTTCAATTATGTTTTCAGAAGAAAACAAAAATAATTTATGATTCTATGCATACTTTATAGCATTTTTTTTTTCAACACACTAGAGGAAAATAAACTCACACACACAGAGAACTGGCCTCCTACATAGAGCAAACAAAAACATGCTGATTATAAACCCAAACTTCTCATAAAACGAGCCCTCCACTGGCAGTATTCCCACTGCAAACAGTGGCAGATACTAAATTTGTCAGTATCAAGAGACCGAAACCATTATTCATAACTCCAAATGTTTTAACAATTTTTGGATCTGATTTTCAACTCATACCATAATGAAATAAACAACCACATGATCTCCACTACTTCATAAAGCTGCCTGCAGCAATGAGTGGGGACTGAGCTGACCTTAAGGCCAGCTAGAAATACAAAATTCTGTAATTTCTGTAATGCCAGCAGAATTTTGCCACCAAGGCTTTCCAACATATCTTGGTTTAGGAATCTATTGTTGGTACAGACAGTATTTTTCTTTAACACATCTCTGTGAATTTGAGACACTTATTTTTTCACCACCAATGACTCCTCTGATCTATCAGTCTCCATGGCTGGTGCCTGACAGTTCAGGTGAGCAGGTCCACCTATGCACAACTTGAATCCTCCCTCATGAATAGCCGTTTAAAAACTCTTCTCTAGTAGACAAATTACTTTGTTGGTAGAACAGAGAGGTACAAGAAAGGTGTTTCCTTGTGGGAACAACACTGTTATATTTTAATTAGGTTTGAGAGGGGTTTTTTTAGAAAAAAAATAACTAGTTATGAAATGTCAGACTTTCAAGATCTTGGCTGCAGGACTCCTCAGAGCCAGCAGAGTGACAAAAGAGTTCAAAGCAGCTGTATATACAATTTTACACTATTTCATTGAGTTTTTTTCCCCTTTCTTTTTGAATTGTAAGCTCTATTGGGCAAATTCATTATTTTCAAGTCCTGCAGTTTGAACACAAATATTTTCAGGTGATTTTCATTCATGTAGTTAAAAACCTGCTTACCCAAGGTGCCCTTTGGCATGGCTTCAGGCTTTGCTTGGGGATAACTTCAGAGCATTTGCATGGCTTCTAACCATGTAGTTTCATATAAAATCAAACACATTTTTAGCATTAAAAACATGTTGATTTTCTTTAACTGATCATTTACCTCTAAACACACAAAGAATGTGTTTACAATACTTGTTTATAGTTCTATATGCAGTTCTGTTTCAAGAATACTGTTACAAAGTTTTGAAAAATAAAAGCAGGCTCTTATTCTCATATAAACTGGGGAAAAACAACATGTGAAACCACTTTTTTTTTTTTTCTTTTTCAAATGAATTACATAAAAATAGCACTGTCTTAAATCAGGTTTTCTCCAGCACACTTGCAAGCCATGAACTGAAGTTTATTTCTTCATAGCCCTGACAACTGCATGGAAAAAACACAAGTGGATTCTATTCCCTGTTACTTTGAGGCTGATCAACAAAATAAGACCTTGATTGCATGATCTAAATATGCAAGGTAAATATGTATAAAACCCCCTACTGAGTCAAATTTATAATTGCCTGAATTCTGAATGTGGGTTGTTTTAGCTTGAAACAAGACAAATAAAAGTTTTCTTTCATACCAAGTGAGGTATTATTCAGCTTAGAACACCATTATTTATACAAGAAAATATTTTCTATTATTATTATGAGATATTAATGCACATATTTTTATTAACATAGCTATTTTCAAATGAAAACAGTATTCAAAAGGCCTCAAAAAATAAGTGAACCACAGACTTTCTATTTTTTTTCTACTAGAGAAGTAATGTGCTAATGCCTGGCAAATGCCAGGATCAGTCCAGAATGTTCCTCTGAGGCACTTGATTATCAGTGGCAATCACACACTTTGCTTTGAAAAGCTTTGGACTCACTCATGGTTGTTCAGGTTACTAATTGTGAATTATAGAATCATGGAATGTCTGGGCTGGGAGGGACCTCCAAAGGTCATCTAGTCCAACCCCCCCACCATCAGCAGGGACATCTCCAACCAGATCAAGCTACTCAGAGCTTCATCCAGCCTGATCTTGAATGCCTCCAGGGATGGAGCCTCCACCACCGCTCCCAGTGGTCTGTCACCCTCATATTGAAGAACTTCATCCTAATATCTAACCTAAATCTGCCCTTTTCTAGCTTAAACCACTACCCCTCATCCTGTCACTGCAATTTGCCCAGTGATACCTGTGGGTTGCCACTCCCTGGGCTTGCTTTCAGGGTAACTGTTCATACACAGAGGGTCCAAAAAAGCTGCTATGTGACCATACCAATGAATGCAAAAAGAATCAGAAAGGCCCCTGTTGTCTGCTCATATAGACACAGTTCTGAAGCAGCTTTGGCCCAATGACACATTCATACCTCATTTCTTTCTATGACACATTCACTATCAATCACCCCTTAGGTAGATATGAGAACTCCTGACAAAACAAGTAAGTTTTGGGGCAAATCCCAAATAAAAAAACTTAGCCTATTTACTTATGCTGATACATTCCATTTCAATTAAAAGCCCCCAAAAGGCAAAAATTGTGACAATGCCAATAGGTTTGTGCTGTCTCCTAATTCTCTTAGCTCCCTTTGAAAAGCAACTCTTGACCTTTTCAGTTCAGGCTTGGCTTTCTGCTGGTTGCCTGAGGTGAAGTTATGAATCTGAATGGTAAATTCCTCAAGCTACAGCTTAAAACCCATTGGCACAATTACAGTTTATGCATCTGTTAAACAATTCTTGCATTTCATTCATTTTATCTGCAAAATATGCAGAGATAAAATCTTACCCATCACTTTACTTCTCAAGTCATCAGCTCTGTTCAGGATCAATGCCTTTTTTTATGGTTCACTGCAGAGCCAGAGATGACAGTGCATGGAGAAAGCTTGTTCAAAGAGTGCCTGGGATCAGTGCTGGGTCTCATGGGAGACCTGGCAGCAGTGAGCTCAGAACATGGGGATTTGACTCTAAGCACTGGCTTTTTTCTTCACTGAACTTGGGAAATAAAAAACTGTCCTTTGTTTTGCTCAGTCACAACAGGAATGGCTGACACCAAAATTACATCCCATCTCCAGCCATGGCTTATTAGTCATCAGAAATTAATGCAATTAAAGACACGTATGCAGAAACCTATCTGCTTTATAGGTGCTCTAGTTCTTGAAGGGTGTAGCTGATGGCTCACTGATGAGTCTTTTATATTTTATTTTCCCTTCCAGTGACTCTATAGTTACACTGCTGCAGTCAAAGCAACACGCTGAGCACAGAGCTGAGGTAAAAACTGAGGCAAGGCCCCTTTTCCACAACACTGACACCACTTCAGAAGCCACTTACTGTCCAAATTGTTTGTAAATAAAATTCCCAGGATCCAAACCAAGACAAAGCAGCAAAAGCACCGATGGCCACCACTTGATTTGTCCATGGGCTGCTTCTTTTATGGCTGTACCTCATTTTGTCAGCCTCCAGCATGGTGGGGCTGGGAGAGACCTCTGGAGATCATCCCGTCCAACCCCCTGCTCCAGCAGCTCACCCCCAGCAGGGTGCCCAGGATCACATCCAGGTGGGTTTGGAATCTCTCCAGAGAAGGAGACT
>NW_008599501.1:5713-14576 GCF_000691845.1 Merops nubicus
AATTAGCATTCATCAGATCCCCTCTGTCTTTTTTTTCCTGCAGGTTAACCAGCCCCAGGGCTCTCAACCTTTCCTCAGCACAGAGATGCTCCAGGCTCCTCAGCATCTTCGTAACCTCCTCTGGGCTCTCTCCAGTAGTTCCTCTCTCTTGAACTGGAGCAAATACTCAGAGCTGGACCAAATACTCCAGAGGTGACTTCACTGGGGCTGATTATTTAACAAATACTGTTTCTTAAATAAAACTGTTAGTTAAATAAGCCCTGTTCTGACCAGTCTCATGGCCCCAGGACTTGGTTGGTCAGTTGGGTGATTGCGTCCCTGTTTTCATGGCTGGACTTGAGGTTGGTCAGTTGGATGATCGCGTCCCTGTTTTCATGGCTGGACTTGATGTTCTTAATGATCTTTTCCAACTGGTGCTCTTTCTGCTCCCCCACCTTTTCTACATTTGTGGAATTCAGCTCTGCAGGCAAGACTTCAGAAGTGCAGGGAGCTGCAGAGCCCTGGCAACTCCTGCTGCTTTCAACACGTACCTGGGTGGGGTCTCGAATTCCTTCTGGATGTCCCACATGTGGTGGCACAAGGCAGACCAGCAAGATCCAGCCCACGCAGGGACTGGAACCCAACCACAGGAGGGTGAAGCACGCCCTGCCACCCACCAGGATGAGGCACCACTGGTGTGTTTCCTTGGTGTCCAGCGTTGGGGACACGTCCCTTTGTCCTCTGTCACCAGGACAGGCTTCTCGGCACGCCCGCTGCCAGGAGGAGCCTTATTGACTGCAGATGTTATTATTGTCCTGAGCTCTTGTGAAACCTCTCTCTGCACTGCCCAATAACTGCCACATTTTACCTCAGAGGCAGTGACAGTGGCCCAGGACATGTCCTCCAAATGTCAACTCCTTGTGAAAACTGGGGCGTTGGGCAGAGACTTATTTTTCCCTTCTGCTTTTAACCATTCTGAGTTTTTCTGAGCTGTTTCTTTTGCCAGTGTTTTCAGGTTCATTGCCATTAATGATAAAATATAAAATGATGAAGTCCATAGAAGGCCCAGGGATCCATATAAGTTATTTGAGAAACCTCAACAACTTTTAATCTAATCTTAAACCCTGAATTATAACTGGGTTAACAGAGTTGTTAATGGAACAGTTTCTCATCACACAGAGGGATATCAAGGGGAAAAAGGCAAATAACTCTGGGTATCTGTCTGACCCAGTATAAAACCTAATTTTTTCACAAGTTTTGAAAGATTTTCAGTTTGAAAGGGATGATTTTAGCCACTTCAATGCAAAGAGACATTGGCAATTGAATGGGAGTAGACCTAAAAGGCCTTTTTCAATCTTTCATGCTGTATGTTTTCAACAGAGTACATGTAGCACACACTCAGTAGATATACAGATATTTGGATTAGAGCTGTCTGAATCATGGGTTTTCCAGGGTAAGAGCTATTTATTCTGATTTCTTTACCTACTGGCAATTAGAATGTGGTATCATTTAAACATTGCCTTTACTTGCACTGGACCAGAAAGTCCTGTTGCCCTTTCCCTCTCCTAGCTGACTATATGGGGGGAGGGAGAAACCTTTTTCCTGCACTCATGCACATAAGCAAAAGCCAAACAAGCTCCCCCAAATCATACAGGTTTTCCAGCTTTGTCAGGATACACTCTCAGCTCAAGCAGCTCAGCCAAATTTCTTTGCCTCCATACCCAAGAGCAGAAAAAGCACATTGCCTTTTCCACCATTCTCCATCCTTGTGCAATTAACAGGGTTTTTTTTTTCCTCAAATCTGCTCTGCCTCTCATACCCTACTGCTCCCAGCCAAGGAAGACAGCATCTTATTACGACGTGATGAGCAACTGCTTTCTGCTGGTTTAGCTCTAAACTTAAATCCAAATCAGCCTGCAATCTCTCTTCACATTAGCAAAACTTTCCAAGCCCTCCCCTTCCTAATCTTTGACTTCACTCTGGTTTTAGTTTGATTTCTCAGAGGAAGGAGAGAAAGCTTTCACACTGTAATACATCAGTGAGATACATGGCACCCCAGCCAAACATGATTATTAATAATCTCCATGCAACACAGCTGTTTATATAAAATAGATGTAGCATGGAACCATTTTTTCCAGATTCTATAAGTCTGTGATCATACTAATCTGTTTCACATGAAGGATTCATCCCTTTATTTTTAGATGAGATGAGTTAAGCAAATGTCTAAATTTAGACCACTGAAAAACCAACCAAGGCAGACAGATACTGGATGTATATGCATGAAACTGTAAATCCTGAAAGACTTGGAAAAATCCTGTAACTGGAGTGCTACTGAGGTATCCTGTAACTCCTGCTTCACTTTTATGTCTCTCTACATAGACACAGATATGTACCTCATTAATGAAATTCAATCCTAACGGGAGCTGGCAAGCAAAATTAGTACAACAGTTTTTGACATTAAAATCCCATTCTCCCTTATACCTCCCTGAAATTTAGAGATGTGATTTAAACAGCATATAAGTTTTTCATCATCTTTTCAACTCCAGATATTTCTGCCACTGTTCAAACTGAGTTACAGAACTCCAGAAGATAAAATACTCCCATGTGTAGCTGTTATCTTCAAAACTACACATGAAAACATATATTAAAAAAAAAAATCAAGCTCCAGAAATTTATATCCCATTTATCTCACCCGTTTTAGTCCATGTTTACCATATAAATTTAGATTTCATCTACTAATAGGAATCTTTGTCCAGTTTTCCATTTATTAAACATCCACTCCCCAAAAGAAAAGAATTGCAGCAAATAATGAGTTGTTTGGTGTTGGTTTATTATCTCCTTTAGTTATCTGTTTTAGAAAAAAATGGGGAAAAAAGAAAAAAACCCACAGTTTCTACTACTTTAAGCATCTATGATACCATTAACTTTGGCCCACCAACCTGAAACCCCATTTCTTTCTTTGAGAGTGAAGGAAATAGGCTAAAGTTCCATCAGCTCAATTGAATATACAGCCATGCTAAGGCTTTAAGTAGCAGTAACAAAGGAACCAGGGTTTTCATTGGAAAGCAAAATATTTTTTTTATTATTTTGTTGTTCTTTCATTATTCAAGACACATATTCTTCATTAATAAAATTGAATGTGCAAGGGCAAAGCAGCACTGAGCCAAAGGCAGAGTATTGGTCATGGCACTCCTGGTATTTAACAGCACTCTGTAGCTCAGCAAAAGGGCAACATCTCTGGTTCCTTCATGCCTCAGCTCTCCAAATCTCAGTTTCTTTCCCTGATCAATTTGACTTCACGATCTCCTAATGACCAAAATGAATTAATTCAAAAATCACAGTGGATTTTGGTGTGGAATCATGTTTTCTGCTGGTATCAGCAGCTGACAAAAGGGGATGATTCCCTGAGACAAGGAGGAGCAGTTATCATGGCTTTTACTCTCTTTCTGCTCCCTTGGGCCACTTCTGCTGCAGTCCCTGCACAAGAGGGAATCAGGCAGCAGCAGCAGCAGCACAGAACAATTCCCCATGAACATTTCACATAGGCAGAGGAGTATCCCCCAGCGTGGGCACAGCATGGGCACATGCCTGAAAAGGCACCCTCCTGCAGTGCAAGGAGGCTGTTAAAACTTATCTTCCACCCTTCTGAGCAAGATGGATCCCACCTGCAGGGAGCAGTTCATCAACAACACCATTCCCATTGCTCCTGGCTGGGTGGCAGAATCCCAAGTGACAGGACAAGACACTGCAGAGCTGCCCAGAGTTAACTACAGAAACCGCTCTGCTCAGGCAGCATCTTCCACAGACACGGTTGAGAGGGTACAAGAAAGATGTAAGACACGTTTGAGCTGTGGTAGGATGAAAAAAAAAGAGGTATTAGGTTTATAAATGAAGACTTCAACACCTTCTGCAATAGTAGAAAGATTTGTTTGAAGACAGGTTTTCCCTCTGGAGGGGTTTGAAGACAATGTGTGACACTGTTTGAAAACAATGTGTGCTTCAAGAGAAGAGGTTCTTGCACAAAACTTTGGGAGATAATAGGCAAACTTCCTAGTCTGTGTTTTCTATGTAAGTGTTTTTTTTTCTGGTAGACACTGACTCACTGACATATGTACATACCTCACTGTTCAGTCTCTGTTACTAACATTTTTACCAGATCCTTCATGAAGAAATAAAATGAGTAACAATTGCACGTTGATTTAACCACGCAGGGGTAAGGGATATCATTGCCTGAAAGACAGTTTCTCAGAGGGTTTAAACAAAAAAAAAATAGAAAAAAAGAAAGAGAAGAAGAAAGAAGCTCCTGTGGTCTCTTTAGAGCCAGAAATTCCAAGTTCAGCTTTGGCAGCAACTCCAGAGGGCTTCATGGGATTAGATTTTTTTAAAAACCTTAAAAGGTTTAGGAGCATGTCTCATTGTTAAAAGTGATTTAGACTAATGAGCTTAAGCATTGCTAATGCACTGCTTCATGTTCTGTCTGGTCCAGTCCAGTGAGGGGCAGGGCTCTCCCACAGCTCCTGACAGGTTTAGATGCAAGGGTTTGAAATACCAGAACCCTCTTTCTGCAGTCTTCTGGTGAAGGTCACCAGAGTGGGAGAAGCAGATGGGGACATGCACCCTGGCCCAGCAGATACCATCAACAGAGAGAGGCTGCACTACCAGGCTGGCTGGGAATTTGGGCAGCAACCCTTCTGCTGCCCATGGCAGAGTTCTGAAGCAGAGATTGAAGGAAATGGTACATTCTGTGGCTGAAATCAGCTTCACCAGAGGCCATCTGTCAAAGGGCAAGAGCTCCTAAGAGCCTGAGCCTCTGTTAAAAGCAGCCGTGGGTGCCCTTGACAGCATCCTGCAGCCTCCCTGTGCATGCCACATTCATAGGGTTAGAGAGTCATTTTGGTTGGAGGAGACCTTTAAGATGATCAAGTCCAACCGTTAACCCAACACTGCCAGGTCAACACTAAACCATGTCCCAAAGCACCTCAACTACACATCTTTTAAATCCTTCCAGGGCTGCCCTCCACCACTTCCCTGGGCAGCCTGTTCCAGTGCTTTACAACCCCTCCTGTGAAGAAATTTTTCTTAATATCCAATCTAATCCTCCCCTGGAGCAACTTGAGACCATTTTCTCTTGTCCCTTCTTGTCTCATCACTTGTTACATGGGAGAACAGACTGATCTCCACCTCACCACAACCTCCTTTCAGGCAGCTGTAGGGAGCAAGGTCTCCCCTGAGCCTCTTTTTCTCCAAGCTAAACAACCCCAGTTCCCTCAGCCACTCCTCAGGAGACTTGTTCTTGCCTCCTCCTGCTCTAACCTGTGATTTCTTTCTTGGTTGAGTGTGGAAGCTTTTTTTAGGGGAGGTAAGAATACTTACCCAAGGAATTAACTTTGAGTGTTTTATCCCATTTGCTATTTTGCAACAGAAAAAATATTTCCAAAAATTCAGATGTACCATGGTATATGGGACCTAAACTCTGCAGTGCTGTTCCTACATTTTATGGGAGACTGGAAATAACTCCTAAATATGTAAAATTTTGAACTTTAAACATGAAAATTGATAAGCCTATTCATGAGCTGCAGTGTCTACTTACTGCAAATGGAGAAATTTGCTGATGCTTTGTTTTCTACAGACAATAAGTGATCACACCACAGAAATGGAGCTTGAAAGGGGAAGAGACATTTTATGTTACACAGGAGTCTGTGAACGTTTCCATGGGAGGGTGGGAGAGGTAGGAGTGCAATAAAGGTAGCAGTAAAGAAGTTGTAAATTTAAGCTTTCTATAAAATCATAATTTTAAAAATGTCCATTGGTGTTTTGACGTCTTCTAGCTTTGCAGATTAGTCTCAGTCCCTAGATAAACCAAAGAAATCTGGTTTAGACCGACTTCAAACTCCTAAAAAGTGCCCTGTATTCAGTCATAAATTGAGCATCAAATTGTGATGAATGTGCTGTGATAAACCAATTGCTTTTTCAGGATAAGCTAGGAAAGGTACAGAAAACCTAAGCCAAGCCATTCAGCTCACGCGTGTGGCCCACAAATAGATTTTAGCACCAGGTTCTACCTTCTCGAGCTTTTTGTTGGCTCAAGATCTCACATTTTACCTGTGCAAAGCTCCTTTTAAGTCAAGAGGAATATTGTCTGAATCAAGGGCTGAGTAGGAAATGAGGATGGACTGTTACTTCTGGTCAGACATCAGTACCATGTGTTTTTTTGGCACTGCAGTCCCGAGCCACTGAGCTCTCTGTTGTTTGAAGTTCATTTCACTACAAGCTTCCTGGGAAACAAATTTAGGAGCACACATACATGGATAAGAACACAGCCTCAGGTTTTGGGTGATGGCACAGCACTGCCCCTCCATTTGCTTTCGTTCACCAAACCTGCTGCTGAAACAGATCCAGAGCTCAGGGGAAAGACTGAAAGGTCTGTGCTGCACGTTCGTTGTTCACAGCACACCTTTGCCTTTGTTCACAAAGCCAGGGAGTCCTGTCACTTCTGAAAGTACGTTTTCTTTTTTCGGAGCTTTAAGTGGATGCCAGTTATGAGGAAACCTGCCAGGGTTGCTGCTGTGCCAGAAACCACGTAGGCAATTCCCAGGAACGGGTTACTTCCTCCGCTCCACACCACGGTGGAAAGAATCACATGCTTCCTCCCCTTGAACTTGGTGACAGGGAAATCTGATAGAAGGATGTTCAGGTTTCACTAACAAAGTTTACATGATTTCCAGGAAGAGGAAAAGTAGTGGTAAATGCTCAGAAACCTTTCCAAGGCATAAAACATCTGGAGAATTGCATATGCTGGAAAAATTCCTTTCACTGATTTGTGATGTCTCTGCTATTCTAGGTCCAAACAGTTGCAGTTGGTGGCAAGAAATTCACTTATTTTAGATACAGCCTCTGTGTGAACATTAAAATACCTTTTTTAATAAAAGATATAAATATCACATTCATATTTTATGCTACTACTACTGCATTAATTTGCTGTGAAAACTCAGTTGAAAACATGCCTTGGGGCAGCTTATCATGATGATACTCCACATATTCTCACTGGGGGGAAGTGCTCACCTCTAACTCTGCTGTCTACCCAGAATGTTAGATGATTTTACCTTTCATCTCTCTGCATGGAAGCTTTCAGAATAGAACTGTGCTACAACACTGAAAATCATAGTTCTGTCAGCTGAGAGAGAAATTTAGCCATCGTGACATCACTCCTGCTGCCAAAACAAGCACTTCAGTCAGCAAAGGTGATGGTGTTCAGTGCTCACCTCTAACTCTGCTGTCTACCCAGAATGTTAGATGATTTTACCTTTCATCTCTCTGCATGGAAGCTTTCAGAATAGAACTGTGCTACAACACTGAAAATCATAGTTCTGTCAGCTGAGAGAGAAATTTAGCCATCGTGACATCACTCCTGCTGCCAAAACAAGCACTTCAGTCAGCAAAGGTGATGGTGTTCAGAAAAGCTCCTGTCAGGTCATGGCCCCAGGAGAGGGCTCTGCTGACACAGGCCTCCCCCATGGCTCCCAGCAGCAGAGGTACCTCTGGCACCTCCAGCACCCCAGTAAGGGGGTCAGCACATCTGATGAGCCCACCGTGCTTGGTTTCTCTGCCATTTTACTATACAAATCCACTCCCACCTGGTTGTAACCATCCAATAGCCTTGGATAACAGGAAAGGATACTATAGGCAATCTGAAAAGTGTAATTCCCAGCTGGGAGGCCGTTGGCAAACTCCCCTACGTGTCTGACACGGCGGTAGAGGTTTCGGAAGGAGGCAAAAGCTGAGACCCTCATCCAGACAATGAAGTCATCATTTAGGTACCCATTGTTCCTTTCATCTTCCTCATCTAACAAATACACTGGTTTGGGCCAGTAAGGAGGTCTTGCTGTCCCTGATGGAAAAGAAAGCAAGCAGGAAAAACATGCTGTCAGTAAAAAAAGTAGTGGTTGGCCAACTCCTGGGCCTACTCACAACCAGTAACAACAGGAGACATGAGAATAACAGATCTCTATGAAAGAGAAACAAGACTCTGTCCAGGACTGAAAAATGATATATGCTGGGTAACACTTTTCATCCAGGCACCTCTGCTCACCTTCAAACAGCAATGAGCAGTTTAACAGTACTAAGGGGTTGCTACACATTAGGAACTTCAAGCCCAGGAAAAACAAAATTATTTATACAAATGAAAATACTGCTTAATTTGGGTTCTTGCCTCTTCACCAAACAACATGCTCTCCATAACGAGGAGCTTGCCTTCATTTTTAGACATTAAGTTATTCCTGTACAACCAGAAAGACATCTTTTTGCAGTCTAATGGCACAGCCTATGACATTTAGAATCTGTCCTATGAAAACTACTTAGATAACTAACTCTTGCCTATTGCATCCAGCACAGCACTGCCCTGATCCAGAATAAAGAGCTTTAAGTCCCACTTGATCAACCATAACAAGAAAACAGCCCTAGGAATCAGCTCTTTGGAGGAACTAGTGATGATGGCAGCCTCCCCTCTCTCATAACTGCCTAAGAACCTGCAAAGGCATGAAGGAAAGATGTGACATGCAGTTCTCCATAGATGTTTTCAACACTAAAAATTTGTGACTGCATCCTTGCTTTCTCTGAACAGATTGTTACAAGAACCTATACAGAAGGGTGTTGGCATGGGCTAACTTCAGTCTTCTGAAACCACTTTCTCTTAATTTCTATCCTCTGTGATAAAATTAAAAAAGTGTTTTGGCTAAATCTGTCTTCTGCTCTCAGTCACCCTCTAAAGCTGCTTCTCCATCTTGATTTAGAAGGTATTTCTCCCAAAGACAATCCATCTCAGATTGGGAGACCCTCACAAGGGGGTAGGGAAGCCACCAGAAAACCAGGAATACCAGTGGAACCA
>NW_008599502.1:0-34485 GCF_000691845.1 Merops nubicus
GCCGCGCCCACCGCCGCCGCTCCCGCCTTCATCGCGCGCTTTCGGTTGCCGCCTTTTTTGACTTCCCTCAGTCGTCGACGCGTTTGAGGCGTGTACCCATCATGAGGCGCTGGCTCTGAGACCTGCCCTTTTCTCCGAGGCCATGGAAAAAGAAAAACCGTTTAAACTGGTCGTGCCGCCGCGGCTGAGCGGCGGTCAGGTATCTGCAGTTAAACCCCAGACGAGTGCTCGGGCAACAGGGCCACATCAGGTAAGCGGTGCTGCCGCCTGCCTTGCGTCGTGTTGGTCTGGAGGCGATGGCTGAGGAGTGGGCAGCGGGGCAGAGCGGTGGGAGCGCACAGAGGCCCTTACACGGGGACACGGCGGGAGCAGCCCTTGTGGAGAGCCGCCAAGCAATGTCTTGGCCCTGCGTCCTGGAAAGCACATGCATACATACGCGTGGAAGTGCGTGCGATGGACTAATTTTTCTGCAGACGGTTAAAGGGGGGGGGTGTCTATCTTAAGTTTTAGTTTCAAAGAGTTTTACTTTTTTCCATTGAAACAGAAGAGAATAATCGTCTGGTATATATTTTAACGTACACCACTGGTGATAAATAGGTGTTTGATGTGGGTAACTCAGTGAGCGGGTAGTACACCACTTGGATACTGTCGCTGGCTTGGATTTATTGGTCCCACGAGATCAAGCGTGCAGTGAAAATGTTTGGTTGCTATGCTCTTGAGCTATGTGAACTCAACAAGGTAATTTGCCATGTTGAGGCTTCTTATGAAATGTTTAGATTCAAATATGGTATTCCGACAGATGAGTTACACTATTTACAACACAAATTTATGTGAGTTAAAACACACTGTAAAATTAAAGTTTTGTGGTAAGACAATCGGATATGGTTTAGAAATACTTTTGGGAATAAAGCAAAAAATATCAAGTACTGGACTTGGAAAAAAAAATTTGTTTAATGAGTCCTTTACCCTTCAGCTGTGTGTAGGCATGCAATAGCTACTGAAGTCTTGTCATCAAAAGTTTCCACTTCAGCCACATTGTAGTCTGCAAAGGAAACCATAAAAACCCAACAGTGTGAAAAGTCACCCTGAATTTAAAAGGAAGCAAGAGAGTTCCAAAGCCATTACCAATGCCTTGGCCTTTGAAAATCATAGGTAGTTGATTTATTAATGGAAGAATATTTTTTCACATTAACTGTACTTTTTTTTGGTATGTTTTATAATCCTTCCTTACGAATCTGCCCTTAAACTAATTCTTAAATTTGTGCAGGGTTTTAACAAATGCCCAGATGATGATTTTAATTTGCCATTTGTAATGAGTACACTGAACCGTGGTGAAATCACTGATTCAGGTAAGGCTAAAATAAGAATTTACATTGCACATTCTTTAAATTTTTTTAATATTGTTGTTGTTTTTCATGGGTAGTTTAACAATTTCATAGCTGTAACATTTTAAATACAGTTCCACTCTTGTTTTAGAAATACATTGATCAAAATCTCTTCATATTTCAGATGTGATTTCACAGCAAGTAAAACTGTGCTCTGAGGTAGATGAAGAGGTCAGCTAAGTATAAACTCTGCATATCTGATTTCTCAGGACTTAATTTGTTGCCAAAGCAGTGCCTAAAGCTTTATTCAGTAGATATTTCAAGGGCTAGAGAAAGTAGTCAAAGGGGAGTAACAATTTTCTGTCTCCTATTTAAAGCTGAATCACTTAGAGGAAGTATTTGTGATTCAGAGAACATGCATGGAGATAGCCTTCAAATACTAAGTTGTTTTGATTTTAAAGTTCCTGAGTAGTCTGGGAGTTTTAATCAGGATAAGATTTAGACTTAAATATCTTTGTGAAACTGGTTCTGAATTGAAAGGCGGAAGGGTTGAAGTCAGAATATTCTTTGGTAAATGGAGGCAGATTATTCTAACTTCCTTGTCTGGCTGTATTTTATCTATAAAACGATTAATTTATGGACTGGTTTCCATAAGCATTTGGTTCTTCTCATAGCATCTTTACCAATGTTTTTCTGCTTTAGTATACTTAGTAAGGCTAATTTTTTATTTTTTTTTTTTTGGTAGCTTCCTGTGCTTCCCAGATACAAAATGCCTTTTGCTGCAGCAAAATAGAATGTATTTTTTTTTTAATGATTTTCAGATCACTGAGGACTGAACTTCTTTTAGCTCTAGCAGCTATTAAATTACAGTCAGGACTGTAGCAATATCATGATGCGGTCAAAACAAGAATAGTGTTAAATGACATACCAAAAACATGCTGCAGAACTGCCCTCTGGCCTACTGTACTACTCTTACATGGTGAAATAACTGGTTAAGCACTACCTTGTGCAGCGCTTTAAAGATGTTCTAAGAGCACAAGTCTATTTGACTTTTCCTCCTGCTTTGTGTACGAGCTAACTGCAAAAATATATTGCAGGCAGTCTTGGACAAGATACCTGAAGCTGTTTGTACTTAGCAGTATCTGTCAGAATAAGAGGAGTGAAATGGTGTAAAGAACTAGCAGACAGAATCCTGGGTCTACTGATACTTCTAGTAAAACTTAATGTCTTTTGGTAGAGTGCAGTTATCAGTATCTTTAAGACTATCTATTCAGTGATGTCACTATATCTGAAGGCAGTGGAGTATTTTTCACTTCTGTTTGTGTCTCTTTCTTGTTCTGTAATGTCTGTTGATATGTACACATTGGATGCACAGAGATTTAAACTTTAGTTCCTGATTGTATATAAGCTTGTGTAACTGTGGAAAAAAAAATTGCTTGTGATATTTTTAAGAGAGAAATATGTAACTAAAATGTTATTAAACAGCATTTGAGATTAAGTTGTGGAACCTGTTTTAATAGAATATAGAAACAATGAATGAGTTGTATTCAAAACTCTACAAAGAGGCTGAGAAGATCAAGCGGTGGAAACTAACTGTAGAATCAGAACTAAAGCAGAAAGAACGAAAACTGCAAGAAAATAGAAAGATGACTGAAGCACAGCGTAAAGCCATTCAAGAATTGCAGGCCAGTATTGTGCAATATACATTGAATACGTAAATCAAAGAGAAGATTCTTGATTTAGTATGATATTATTAGTACAATTAAATATTAAGGAGCATTGCAGCAGTTGAAGAAATTTTGAATGGTTAATGTAAGGACTTCAGAGCAGCCATTCAGCTAGATACTAGTGGCCTATGACTACTGTGAAAGGAAAAAGTAACATTTTGGTTTTTAAAAGTGGCTTTACAGTGCGCATTCCCCTTTTGTATTATCTACATGCACATCATACTGTGAGTATGCAGAAACCCATTCAAGACTGAGTAAGTTTTCATCCTTCTGATACATGTAAAGTATGTGCATGCATATTTCTGTGTTCAACACACACACAGGAAGTAGTGCACTCTGCTTTATCCGAGTTTATCTTGCTGGTAGTGATGGACAGCTTTGTGACAGAAATACGTAGTTTAAACAATTTATTGGCCCTTTTTTTGTTGTTGTTTGCATTGGCTTTGATAACCTGAGTCATCTTTGATTGTTTGACTTTTGCCTTGACAAAATGGCTATTCTGAGCAGGGGTGCACACATGCAGCGTGTGAATATATGTATGAATAACATACCTGTGAGTGTCCCAGTTGCTGGTAAATTATTTATTTTGATGTCTTTCATGCAAACTGTAAGAACAGATGGCTTAGCATGTAATAGCAGATAAAATGTATTTCTGTCTTCTGATGCAGAAAATTACTTTTTTATCCAAGACTTGATTAGTGAAAGTCTAATTCTAGTATATTTTTCAGTAACAGTGTGGTTTTGTATTTTTTCCCTATGAAATTAGTTTGAA
Organism: Merops nubicus; assembly: GCF_000691845.1. Taxonomy (NCBI): domain Eukaryota; kingdom Metazoa; phylum Chordata; class Aves; order Coraciiformes; family Meropidae; genus Merops; species Merops nubicus. The sequence continues at coordinate 3,825 of NW_008599502.1, forward strand.
AATGAAAAGCTAAGTTTAAAACTGGAAGATGAGATATGTGAAAATAGAGATCTCTTAAAAGAGTAAGTAATACAGTCAAATTAATTGTTTTCACAAAAATATGTTTTCATGCTGAGAACTGTATTCATATAGGAAGTTACATATAGCTGTTAATTTGTAAAGATCATCAGGACATCTACACTATTTTTACTTAAGTATGCAAAGTACCATGCATTCCTGTGACAACATATGGTATTTTTTTCCCTAATGTAGAATCACGGCTTCAAGGCATCTGTGTAATCTGCTCAAGGAAACTTGTGCTCACTTCACAGAGAAGTCCACCAAATGTAAATGCTATTTACATTTTATTTTATGAAAGTAAATGTACTTCTAGCTTTCTCTAAATTCACAAAGGAAAAAATATTCTGTTCCAGATACATGCTGTGGTTCAGATATACTGTATGTGGCTCTGCATCAGAGTGAAATTAGAAGTGAAGCCATAGGTCTAATACAAGTGTGTTTTGTAATGCTAAATCCAGGGTTTTTCTGGAGTCAGTAGGATTGTTTGCTAAAAGGTTACCAATTCTGGGAGCTATTCAGGTGTCTAAACACCTATACAGGTTTAAGGCAGTGTAAGCAACCCTGATTAGCCACTAGTAGCCGCTCCAGAGGAGTGCAGGTCTCCTGAAGTCTAGTCAGTCCTGTCCAGATACCCTTAATATTTAAAAACATATAAGGTGGCACTTCATGCCTATGTTTAGGCAGTAGAATCTACTGTAGTTACTGTTACCAGGTCTCTTTAACAAATTCCAGAGTTGGTGTTACCGTGTTCAGAGCAATTAGAGATCTGTGGGGAAAAAAAGGTCCAAACCCAAGACCTTCTGAGTAATTTAGGGACATAGTTTACCAGTGGACTTGCTAGAGTTAGGTTAATGATAGGACATAATGATCTTAAGGGTCTTTTCCAATGGAAATGATCCTCTGATTCTATAATTAGTGTTCTTCTCACTACATTAAGACAGCTGCGTACATTAATGAAGCGTAAATTCTTGAGGTTTCAAAATACATTCTTGACTTGGGATGGTTTTGTATATGAAATACAGTATTGTTATTACAATCATTAAAATCTTACTAACTTTATCCCAGATACTTAAGATAATTCATTTTTTTAATTCCCTCTGCTGTTTAAGCATAATGTCTTGGATAGCTAGTGTTGTTTTTCAAAAGGAAAACTTTATGGTACATTCTTACTTTGACAGATGAACATGAAAGAGATGAAACAAAAGAACTCTATGTGGAACTTCATAACAATGTTGAAGTAAGTGATGTATCTTGTGATATAAGATACAAATGTGATCCAAGTTATATGGATATGTTGAGCTATCTGAGTTATGTGTGTATGTTGTGATACTGTTTGTATCCCAACACTGCTTCTAACTTTTAAGAGAAGTGCAGTGTTGCCAATCTAATTAGTCATATTTTTGTTATTAATTATTCCATTGTGGACAATAAGACCCTAGTATATTTATAAAGGAGAAATGCAAGGCATTGTTGTTTGGGAGTGATGAACTTGATATTAAGCAGTCAGAGTACATGGTATAATGGTTAAATATTAATTAGTTGTTGTAGCAGCCAAGAAAAGCACAACTCTTCCATTGCGTTAGGGATCTACTAACACGGACCAGTAAAAGTATTTCATCCTTGAAATTGTTTAGATCCTGAGTACAGAGATTCTTAAGCTTCCAACTTCGAGTAATTACATTCTGTTAACTCAAAACATGTTTGTGCTCTGAATTTTTGTTTTTATCAGAATTTCTCGTACAAATATGAGCAAGCTTGTAATAGTCCTTTTACAGACAATAACCATTATTCTTTATTGCTGAAAGTAGATGGTATTATATGAACGTGTATTGAATTTTATTTTTAGAGAATGATAATGGCATTTGAAGAGCTTCGTGTGCAAGCAGAGAATGCCAGAGTAGAAATGTGTTTCAAATGTGAGAATTCCATTTATTCTGTTTATGCTGCAGGGTTAACAATTTCGTGCTTCATAGGTTTTTACTGCATGCAGTTTCAGGCCAGAAAAATAAGAAGTGCTCCAATGGTGAACAGTTCACACTGTAACAGTCTTGACCCTCTGTTATTCATGCTACCTCCTAAAAATGCCTGAGCCCTTTTATTGTTCTTCTATTGGGTCAGATTTGGAACTTTATCTTTCACATAGTCAAAGTATTAAGTTTTGTCTGTGAAGTACAGTCTACAGATCACTACTTATTTTATGTAGTTGTTTTAATTAAATGATAATGCACTAGTGTATAACTACAGAAAATTAAATATTTGCTTTATGCTACTATGTGCCTGTTGTATTTTTACATGTGCATGTCTGTTAGTTTCTTATAACAAGCTAAGCGCGGAATAATGGTCTAATTTTGTGGAAAGCTGGTACAAAAATTCTTTTGTCTGATTAGAAAATAATTTCAAACATGACCTCAGCAATTACTCTTTAGGAAACAAATTGTACAGCTGTACAATTATGAGCAATCTTAAACTGGAAATTGTATTTAACCTGCAGTACATTTCAGCTAGTGTATTAACTATGGATATTATTATGTCTCAAAAGTAAAAGAAGAAGCAGAAAAAGTGGACAAGTTTGAAAAAGAATGCAAACTGGAAGTCAGTATGAAGGAAAAGCAGGTAAACAATCTTGCAGTTTCTTTATTTGAACTGTTTTGCTTTTGTGACATACTGAGATATTAAATGAAAAAAATTATTTTGAAGAATCCACGTTGTTTCTAAAATATTTGTATTTTGGAAGGATGGAAATGAATATTGACCATTTCATGGTGTTCCTTTTTGTGTTATTTGGAGTAAAATGTGCATTAGGCTGATGTAGCAAGGGATACCTTAGTGACAGGATTTAAAAGCACCATGTAAACACTGAATACGCTTTCTGTTTTCTATACATATGCTTGCCTTTATAAAGTGGCTTGTGCAGAAGCATGAAGTTAGCAAAGCAGTCATCAGTCCTTGTAGTGAAGAAAGGTATAGTTTGGGAAGGAGGAGAGTGGGAAGAAGATTTATAATGCATACTAGACAACAGGCTGGTAAGAGTGTTTATGAATCTGAGAGTAGGTTTATTTTTGTAGTGATGAGGTAACCATTATGGAAGACTGGTTAAGCTGAAGAAAATTATTGTGATAAGAGTTTTTTTAGTTTTTAAGCAGGACTCTGAGAAGGTGAGCATCTATCTGTACCTGGCATGGTCAAGAGGTGTTGGTTGATTTTTCTGCGGATAGATGTGAAATTGCAAAGGGGCAAGGAGTGTTCCTGCATATCAGTAAAAGGGACAAAAATAACAGCTGAAGCTGCATTTAAGTCAGATTCTGCTAACTTCAGTGATGGTCCAGTATCTTTAGTCTGTTGACATTCATGTTTTGATTTTTGAACTGAATAACTTTCATCCATAGTAATATGACTTGATCAATATTTGGCTAAGACTGACTACTAATGATAGCAGTATGTTAATCATGCATGATGCACAAACAAAAATAAGCCTGTTCTTGTTTCTAGACTTCATTATGATAGTATTTTAATTTTGTTAGATTTCAGTTCTTAGCATACAGAGTGGTGAAAAAGATGACGTAATAAGAGACATCAAGATTCGTCTGCAGGAATCAAAAGCTAAGATTGATGAATTAGTTGAAGAAAAAAGTAAGAGTTCTTGAAAATGTACTTGATTATAGAAGTATAGGAAACAGGATCATAATCATTTTACCCTGTTACTTGTCAGTAACAGAATTTTGAGGAAGGAGGACAAGCTGCTGATGTGGGGTGAGGACTGTTAGTGCCATCTCCATATGTGTAAAATCTAGGCCCTTATTTCACAGTGAAGGTTTTCTCTTCAGGCTTAGGCTACATCTTTTTTATTGACATGATAGCTTCATTGCAAGGGATTTTCTTTTACATTTCAATAAACTCTAGTGTGAACATGCTGTCCTGCTGTAAAGTTGACATATACTCTGTCATTCTTCTGTGTAACAGAACTAAGTTTTAGAAGGACACTGTGTAACCCTACCTCTGTTCTGGACATTTTTCTATTTCTGCTGGACTTGTATAGTAAACATAACATAATAATAGATGAAAGTGTGTTTTCCTGGTTAATAGATTGATCTTTTTCAAATCAAGTTAGTGAAGTGTCTTCAAAGTATAGTATTTGTTCAGTAGTCTGTAGACATATTAATATTTTCACATCTTTGCCAAATAATTCCCCAAACCGCAATGTTACAGATTTTAAATGGAATCTTGTTTGCAAATAGGTGAACAATTGACTGGGATTGGAAGTATAACTATTTTTGAAGAGTCCTTTTTTAAGGATGAGTCAAGCAGTGAGAGCTTTTGAAGACTACAAAAGCAAAATACATTGCTTGAGTTTTGCAAACTTAGTCAGGTGCCATTGAGGAAACTTACTTTTCAGAACCTGATTTTCAGTATTTTAAAATCATTTATATTACAAAGTATTTGTAGCATATGATGCAAGTACCTTTGCTCTTTAGAACTGAGTTAATTTTCAGCCTCCCCTTTACTGGGGAGTGGAGAGGAAGGTTTTAGTGTTGTACATATAAGTGGCTGCATTTTGTTAAATTCTATAAATATATGTAATTTTACATTTTGGTTACTGAAAGCTGAAAGTCATCTTGGGAGGCTTTTTCCTTAACAATGGCATGAATGCATTATGTAACTTGATTAAGTTGTAGGAACATATTTATCTGTAAAATAGAGATGCAAGCATGTTTTAGTAAATATGCTATTTTTCTTAAATATAAGCATATATCTCCTTGCGTAGGACATGAAGGAGAAATGTTAAAGGAGTGTCAGATCAGTCAAGAACATTTGAGGGCAGAACTGGAAGAGGCCAAAGTTTCATTGCAAAAACAAGAGGTATAGCTGGCTTATAATTTTCCAGTATAAATAAAGGAGTAATTGCATAAATCATTACTGATAGTTTAGATATGAAACAGTTGTAACTGTTTGTTGCAAAACATGCTTAGAAATTATATTATTTTTTTTAAGGTTACTCAAAAGAGCTTAGAAACTGAATTACAGACTGCAATGCACGCATTAATTCAGGTCACTGGAGAAAAGGAAGCGCTGATGGAAGAATGTGAAAAAACTAAGGCTTTGCATGCATCCATGACAGAGGAGTTTGAGGCTTCTATTTCCAGTCTGAAAAGCTTGCTGCAAAAAGAGCAAAATAGGTAAATTCAAGAGTTTAAATTCAAAGAGTCACCTCACAGGTAAAATACTACATTACTGAGCTTCTTGGAATAAAATGTCAACTTCATATGTCATCAGGACTAGCTACTTTTTTTTTTTCTAGTCACTAGTAACTTGTAAAGTACTTCTGGAACTAAATGTCCATCTTGTCTGGACATTTGAATTATTAACACTTGAAGATGGTTATGCTATTTGGTTTTGTGTCTTTCATAATTCTGTTTTTAAGAACTACAGATTTATGTATGCATATATTTGTTTATTTTTGTCTGCTGCTCTGAAGTTGTGAAATTTGAATCCTGTTGCAGGCACATATCATCTGCCTGTTGAAAACCAAATGTTCTTAAAATGCTTGTAGTAAGACTTTGTCTTACCGTCCTTTAAGTTTCAAATGCAGTGCTTTGTACTGTACAATTTAATTTTTTTTTCCATTACTGTTTTCTTAGATCAGAGAAATATGTAGATGAATCAAAGCTACTTAACTTGGAGCTCAGAAATAAGTCTGCTGAACTGGGTAAGATTTGTAGAAAGGAAGAAAATGAGCTAGGTAGTATTAAAAATGTTTTCTTCGGTTTTCTGAAAGTGGACTGTCCCTTTTGCTTGGGAAAATGGTCTTACAGTGCCCCGTACCTGTCAGGAACGCTACAATTTATTTCTACTCATCTGACTCCCTAGTCATTAGTAGCTGGAAAGTCACACAGCAGCACTATGCAGGCCTCCAGCACATACATGCATACATGCATGGATTCTTCTGGAAGTAATATTTATTTCTCTGTTCTCCTCCAGTTAAGACTGATAGCACTGCACACCTGTTTGAGAGGCATTTTTTTTCTGAGCAATAGATTCCAGGAACGACTTCTCTGCCTTGTAGCAGACACAGAATGTTTGCATTAAGCTTTCCTGCAGACCACTCTCCCCATGTTGGAATAATTTGATTTCACTGTATGTATTGAGGGCATCTAATGATAAGTGTTCACAGTTCAACTGCTAATGCTTGTCTAGAGCAAGGTGAGATGTGACCTGTGAGAACTCCAGAGAAAAAATGAGTTTGGTGACCAGTTCTTGCAAAAAAATACTAGTAATGTGAATGTGCACATAGAAAAGATTTTGAAGTTAATAATAAGTGGTTTACTTTTTCAGTGTATCCATGTGAATCTCTTCAGCAGTCAAGATATTTTTTTTTCTGGAAAAAACATCAGATACATCAATGCTTGGAGATTGCTCTGTTCTTACAGGCCATGGTTGGTTTGAAACCATGATTGCTGAAAACACCGTAGGCTCTGAATTTCAAGACTAATATGAGCTTCGCTTCAGATATATATATATGCTATATAATGTCTTTCTGAGTAATTTTTTCAAGACCACATTTAGACTCAGTTATAATTTGCTTTACAATTTCTGCTTGATCCAAGAAGTTTTGAAAATTTGGAACTGTAAAGGGATAAATGGTTTATATGGTACCTGCTAAATATGTAAAATTGTCTTCAATTAATTTTACATTACATGTCCTGTAGAAGAGATGACTAAACTAAAGTGTGACAAAGAAAGGCAACTCGAAGAGCTGTCAGAAACACTGGTAAATGTTTGTTTTATTAATCTCATGGCATTTATTTTTCATACAGAGTCTCTTGCTTTGTAATTATCTTAAATGGCATATATAAGCACTGTCTAATCTGCCTAAATGTTGCTACTAAACTTTCTTTACTGGCTTTTAGATTATTTCAATGTGTTTTTTGAAGGACTTGATTCTTTCCACTCTTTTACTTATGTTCTGCTTTGTTTTGGTTTTCCTTGTCAAGATTTCCAGTAATTTCCTTCATCATTAAATGCCACTTGCTTTGGATATAAAGGTTTCTCATTTTTAGTTATGCCTAGTTCTCACTCTTTGCTGATTCTGAACCTTTCTGCCTTTTTGAAAAATAATTTTTTTTTTTTGGTGGGGGTGTGTGTGATGAAAATGAGCTCAACCTTGTGAGTACCACACACATTGCATTGAAGGCTGAGGGATAAACTGATTTCAGACAGTAAAGGTAATTCCTCAGGTAGCTAATTTTGTCAGTAATTTTGCAGATTAATTAGGCTTAGAGTAGTGGTCACATTTGGCACTTGTATTGGCTATCTCACATTACTTCCACATCACATCAGAGAGATGTAAAGATAACAATCTAGCTAATTTGTGGCAAGTATGTCTATTTGTTTACTCTTAAAACTTAGTGTTGTCAGTTTGTTTCTGATAGCTTTCATGACTTGTAGCTTACATATGCATACTCAAAATACTTTCTCTTTCTTCTGCAGAAAGAAGTCTATGATTTGAAAGTACTACTGGCTAGTACAGCTGAAAAGGAACAAAATTATTTAGAACAGCTTACAACACTGAATACAGATCTTGAACAAGAGACGTATGATCAGTTTTGAAAATATTGTATTAGTTTTTTTTTGTTTAACATAGAACTTAACATGCAGTGAATTGTTTTCTAATGTAAGTTTTGAACCTCTACATACAGTATGACATGTTACATAGTTATATTTATAAATTTTCTCTATTTGTGTGTAACTGTTCCATAGCTCTGTGACTTAGTTAACATGAAGAGAGAGTTTCTGAATTTTCAATCTTATAACAGATAAATTTAACTTAAAAGGAAATTTCAAAATACATGTTCTTACTTCTCTTGACCATTTGTTTTAAATTAGGCTAAAGAATGAACAACTAACAGTTCATATCAACAAGCTTTTATTAGAAAAGGAACAAATAACACATGAGAAATGTGATATGGCTGCAGAACTCAAGAAACTGCAAGAAAGTCATGAGGCATGTTGTAAAATTCCAGTTGTTTTGAAAGGACAACATTCAATTTAAAATACAAATCATATGGTAAACTGCAACATGACATGGTTCTATACAGTATCTGAACTATTTTGTGTGTTTAAAATACAAAGGAAGTGCAGTAACCCTTGTGAATAAGGCAGATCAAGGTACTGCTTAAGATGTCTTTGAATTTTTTAAGATGTCACCCTGAATTTTATTAATTTTACTTGCATGGGTTTTTATTCAGGATAGTAGAAAAAAAGAAGAAAAGACAAAGCAGTTAGTTGAAAACCTGGAAGAAGCAAATAGCCAGTTAAGGCAAGTAAAAGCAAATATTAATGTACAACATTGTTACAGGAAGTAGGCTTAATTCTTTTACAGTTAAGTCTAAATGTTGTGTTCATATGCTGCTTTCTGTGATTTGTAGATTTAATGCTTTTTTTTTTTTCTTATACATCTAAACAGCAACTAGTTAGTATTAATATTTGCTATATAGAAGTTTCTACAAATTAGTGATACCCATTGCTACAGGAACAATGTTTGCCATAGCTTCATATTACATATGGAGAGCTATTCCATTTTGCATTAACATCTTAGGTGTCAAGGAAATGAAAATAGAAGTTAAAGGTTAAAGATTAAATGTGAAAAGGTGAAACTGGTTAAATGTTACTCTCTGAAGTAGTCTTTGTATGACCACCCCAACAGACAAGTAGCCTTCTATGTTTCATAGATGCATTATGCTATTACAGATTAGAACTTATTTTACTCAAGTAAGAGGAACATCTTTCTATACTCACAGAAAGTAGGTACAGGTCAGAGATTTATTTGCCAGTCACTTTGCATCATTTTAAGATTTTCACTGAAGAGAACTTCATAAGCTGTTCAATATTAGCAGCTCTTGTAAGAAAATATGAGTTTATTTAGTAGTAGTGAAAAGAAGTTAAGGTTATTAAGCAAATATTTAATAATACTTGTTAATTTTGCATTTAGATATGAACTGGAATCTTTGAAGGAGAAGATGGCATTGAAAGGTGAAGAGATTAGAAGTAAACTGGATGAAAGAGAAGAAAATGTATGTTATGTCATGTGCTTTATCATGAAAATATATAACCTCGAGGGCAAAATCTAAATGTAAAACATTTTTTTTTCTGCAAAGCTCTGTCTAGGCATGTAGTCTCTTACAGAGGCTTTCTTTTTTCAGTGCTGCTACCAGATGAGTCAGCATGTGTACACATGCTAAGCCCTTTTATTCTAAAACACAAGGACCTTCACTGGGATGTTTACTCCTTACATGCAGGTTTAAAAATCCAGATTTCTTAGCTTTTGGGCAGATAACTTTTTAAATTTTTTTCTTTCCATTATACCCTCTTAGTGATGGATGGAGTATGGATTATAGCTTTCAATATGTAATGAGTCTTCATTTAAATATGTTCAAATATTTTTACTTTCTTACTGTGGTTTCAAACCACTCCTCTTTTAACATCATAATAGATTTTAAACTTTTATAATAAAAGTAAAAGATTTACAATTGTAATTCCAGGCTAAGAGTATTGAAAATGAAATTTCAAGAAAGGAAAAGCAGTTGAAGATTCTAGAAAATAAAGTATGAAACTTTATTTTATTTCATGGACTGTAGAGAACTTCATACATGACTATTTTTAAATTGTAAAGTTACATTTTTTCCTTCTGTCTAAACTCTACAACCACTGAGGTACTGGTCATTGCTATTAATGTTAGTGATGTTGAGCTAGCAAAATTCTTGTATCATTTAGTGATTAAAACTCCAGTCATTGTAGCACATTAGCATGTGTTTCAGTCCCATTGGAATTAATCAGACTTGTGCAAATGCACGTTTAAGAATGTTGACAGTAATCTCTAACACAGTGATTCATTTTTTGAGGAGTTCATTAATGTTTGACTGTCTCTTCTAGTTGAAGAATTTAAAGAAACAGGTGGAGAGTAAAACCAAATGCATCGAAGAGTTGCAACAGGAGGTATGTAAGTTTTTTTTTAAAAAGTCACAAATACATAGACATGTATACTTGATTTGTAAAATAATCCTTACTTTTGATAAATGCAATTACAGAAATAATATCTTTGGTAAACTTCTACTGTTTTCATTTAGTGCATGGTATCATTGATACACATGAAATAATGAGCTATCTCAGTTACCAATAGTGGAAAAGAATTGTGCATTAGGACAAATTATTAATAACTGTATTGCAAAAATATATAACTTGTATTTTTTTTCATAACATCTGCACATTTTCTGCCAGCAGCATCTTAATTTTTCTTCCCATTCTGCACCTTCTTTTGTTATTCTCTGTTGTTGCCCATGAGGAGCCTCTCATAAGGTCATGACAAAACAGTATTATTAAAGAATACAATAGTTGAGCACTCTGTTTGGAGAATTAATCGTGAACCTGAACTGCATAGCAAAAAGAGTTACTATAGCTTGCTGAAAGCTGGAATTTTGAAGATTCTGATCTACCTGATGCAGTTAAACTGTTCCATAGTTCTGTTAACTTATTAAAGTATAGCGCTTATTTTATTTTAACAGAATAAGGTGCTGAAAAAGAAAATTGCTGCAGAAAGCAAGAAAATAAGTATTTATGAAGGGAAGGTACGTTTAAATAATTTTGTGTTCAGGATAAGGGTAAAGCACAAAGACTTAATGTTTTATGTTCCAGTGTGACTAGTGATAGTGCGTGTTAATCACTTTCTGAACTGTTTTCTGGATCTGGGATACAGATTTTACAGGAATAAGCCCAGAATTTTTGGAAGATGCTCCCATTTTTAATTGTTGGACGCTGTGCTATCAGACATACGTGATAGATGGACATCACGTCTCAGGGAATTATATTCCTAATCAATCAGTCCCTTTCTTTTTTGGTTTATAGCCTACTGAACATTACTCAGTAATGCCACCCCCACTGAAATACAAAAGCAATTAAAAGAAAAGAATTTATTATTCACTGTAGGCAGCTTTTCACTGTGTTCTACAATATGTCCTTGATGAGAATAGTGTCCAGTTTTGGGTACCATGCTTCATAAAAAGATGTAATCTCTTTTGAGGGTATTCTTAAGAGAAACTTAAAAGCAAAAATTATAATCAAAATGCACGCTTGGGAAGAAAACATACCGAAAACCAGTTAAAATCTTAAACAGATTTACAAGGGACAGAATAAAATTTCCATCTGAAAATGAAGAATTCACAGCATTTAGGGTGACCTCCTAGAAACAGACTGCCAATTTATTTCATACAAAATTCTCATTAATATTAGCGCTTAAAAGGAATTCATCTTCTTTAGAACCAAATAAAAATATGAAAATAAACTATTTCTAGATAGACTGTTTCTTCATGTCTTAATAGGAAAAAAAAATCAAACATAATACAGTCATCCTGCTACATTTTAGGAGACTATCAGTTTTGTTTCCTTTTCCTATCTTGCATTCCATGCCATCAATACTAAAGAATCTTTTGTATAAAAAGCAGAATAGTGTCTGACTGCTAATGGATGGTTCCCTTACGTTAGAATGTTTCTTTCTCATTGACTAGCCTCTAGCTTTAGGACTTTTTTTTAACTGGGGTGTGCAACACTGGTCTGGGCTGTCTCTCCCATTATGGTGAGTATTTTCTAACTCCCTTCAGGCCAAAGTTCAACTTGATGAAAAAAGCTGAACATCTAATAGGAAATGGTTCAGTCATATACCTGAAAAGTAACAGAGTCTTTCTGCTCAAAAATAAGAGGCATATTTATTCCTGAACAAATAACAGCAATAATTCTGCATTTTCAAAAGGTGAATAAATTACAGTTAGAGATGGAAAATATGAAGAAGCAACATAAGGAAACAGTTGACATCTATCAAAAAGACATTGAAACAAAAAATGTAAATGAAAATAAGCTTCTTGAAGAGGTGGGAATTGTTAATTTTTACTGCAACTTTTATTGATGTATGGTTGTTTTATGAAGTTATATTGGGCAGAGTACTTGCTGTTATGTAGCGGTCTTGGAAACATAAATGGAACTTCTTGTGTATGCATGTGAGCAAAGCTTTAGTACATTAGAACCTTCAGCTGAAGCATTTGTATACGTCTTTAAGAACCCAGTTAAAAAATCTTTTTGTCAAGATATTGTTCACAGAAATGAAATTCTTGGCATAAATACAACATAAGCAAATTAGATTATAATTGTTCCCATATTAGTATTTTCCTGCCCTCATTTTCTTGATGTTAATATAAAAAAATGTTAGGCCTTGTGGTTCAAAATGATGGTTGTCTGCCACGGAAGAATGGATGCACTTTTAATCCAGGTTTATTTGCCTATTTTAACAACATGTATAAAAGATGTAGGATTTCAAAAGCATCTTAAAAGCAAATGAAGACTACACTGTTAGGTCATATATACATTGCATTCCCCAGGGTAAGAAGAAATGAAACTAAGATTATTATTTTTTTTTTAATATATTGTTCTTAATTATTAAGTAAATGAAACTTGTTACAAACAGGTAGAAAAGATGAGGTTGCTTGCTGATGAAGCAACAATAAAACAGAGAGAAACTGATGTCCGATGTCAACACAAGATAACTGAAATGGTGGCACTTATGGAAAAACACAAGGCAAGAGATGTTACTGATTTCTGTGATTTGTAATGCATGATACTATGTTAAGTAAAACCTTTCAAAACCAGAATATTGCAAATTAGAAAGTGAAACCTCATAATAAAGAGCTGAGTCTAGGAAAATGAACTTGGATACATGCTTGATTTTTCATTGTCTAAAAAAAAACCTCACCTTAAAATTTTGAAAACATGCCTACTGACAGATAAATTTAATTTATCTGAATTTTTAGGATTTTTTTTTCTTTTTAGATTGAGGCTTCCTTTGATACCATCCTAAAGAAGTGTTCTTTAGTATTGGTTGGGGCCTCTCTTAAAAGGAGATTAGTTTGTGAATCTATTCAAATAGATGCAAATGACAAATAGAATTGTTAAACTTCAGCAGTTTAACATATTTTAATTTACATTCCTTATTACTCTGTTTTGCAGTATATTTACTATTAAAATTATACTATTAGCATATTTCAGATACCATTAACAAAAATAATATGGCTATCTTTTATGTACTGGAACACATACTGCTGCACAGAGACAGATCATTCTCTGTCAGCCCACCAAATAATACTGTTTGTGCATTGTCTGTTTTACAGTTTCTGCTGAAGCATCCGTGTTCGTAGTACTTTCTTTCAGAAGGGCCTTTTTTGAAAAAAATAAAGTTTTAAGACTAGGTGGATCTATAATTGTAACATTGAATCAAATGTCTTTTTTTTAACACAGCATGAATATGATAAAATGGTTGAAGAAAAAGATAGAGAGTTAAAACTTTATGAAATAAAAGAGCAAGAGCAGTTATCATCAAAAAGATCATTGGTAAGGTGTACTCTTCAGCACTAAATTAAATGGAGGAGCTGCTATCCTTAGTGTAATATAATTGTATCATAATAAATTTCTTCCTATTTAACCCTTGAGAGGAGTTAAGTGTCTGCTTGAGTGGGACTGAACAGCAAAGATCAACCCACTAATGCTTCCTGTTACGTTTCTTGCAGCTTTTATTAGGTGCATTAAAAAAGCCCAAAATGTTTCTAAAAGTAAATTGGAGTAGCTCTGCTTTTCTGTCTACTTTTCCTGATAGTGTGTTATGTTCTAACCTCATTGACTAAGAAACTTCTGTATTAAGGAATTGGATTCCACCCTCCCCCTCCATGTTCTCAGAAGTGTTTTAAGTTCTTATTTGAATGGTTCTTGTCATTTACTTGTTTCTTAGTAGTGCTTCAGCTCTTTTTAAAACAAACTAAAAGCTTCACGTATAGAGTTGCATTGCACTTTTTCTTTTTAGCTCCTTTCTGGTAAGCTTAGCTTTGAGAAATGTTCTGAGAGCCAACATCCCCTCAAGATTTTGACAAAAGTTTAGTTTTACAGAATCTAATTAAAACACAGTATTTATCTGACAAGTTCCTTCACAGAACTTTCATTCAGTTAGGTTGGTGGTTTGTTTTGGTGTGGTTTTTTGTTTTTTGTTTTTTGGTTTTTTTTTTAATAGAAGGAGGAATGACTCGTGTCTGTATGTCGTTTTCTTCTTTTAAATTGATAACTGTTTCTTTGATCATCTGTTATTCTAGTGATTGAATTATGCCAAAATGAACTGTAGATTACTTGGCATGATAAATTTATAGATAAGTTCGCTCTATTGAACAAATGGAATTTTGCTTTGTTTCTAATGAATATGCTTATTAATTACTGTCTTGTTCCAGATTGTTTTCATTTTTCCAGGTTAACCATATCCTTTAATTGTTTTTAGGAAAGTGAGCTGTCAAGTTTGAAAAGCGAACTGTTATCACTTAAGGAACAACTTAAAGCAGAATTTGAAGAGAAGGTATCTTTTTATTAAATGTAGCAGTATGGATGACATATTTGGCCTAGTCTTATGCACTATAATAATGACAGCTGTGAAGTGCACTTTTGATTCTAGGTCTTGCTATCACTTGCTGTCTGATTTCAAGAGCTTGATGCGTTCTGAATTCATTATGTCTCATTTCTGGTGATAGTGAATGTTTTGCATTACTCCTTAATTGTTAAGTATGAGGGAAGCAGGGAGAAACTGAAGCCCTATGAAAAACTGCCCAAGCTTTCAGGGATGATGTCAGGAAAGCCAAAGTCAATCTGTAGGTAAAACTGACAATAGAATTGAAGGGCAACAAGAAAAGGTTCTACAGGACCTGCTGCTGAATCTGTCTGGAGTTCTGATGTCAAAGGGCAAGGAAAAGGCTGTGGTATTCAATGGGACCTGGAAAGTCTGGAGAAAGGAAAGTTTAGCCTTGGAGGAGCATCAGGTTGGGGAATCTTTAAACAAGCTGGACATATGTAAGTCCATGGGATCTGATGAGATACATGCATTAAGGTCTGAGGGAGGTGGCCAGTATCATTGCAAGGCCACTCTCAATTATTTGTCAAAAGGTTCTGGTGACTATCAGAGGTTCCTGATGACTTGGAAGAAAGCAAATGTCCATTCTGCCTTCAAGAAGGGCAAGGAGGATCTGATGAAATGCATGCTAGTCGGCCTCATTTCAGTCCCTGCACAGGTGGTGGAACAAATAATCCTGGAAACCATTTCCAAACATATGAAGGACAAGAAGGTGATTTGGAGTAGTCAGCATAGGTTTGTACGAAGAGGCAATTGTGCTTAACCAACCGGATTGCCTTCTGTGATGAGATGACTGACTTGGCAGATGAGGGTAAAACACTCGATGTTGTTTCTCAGCCTTAGTAAGGTTTCAGCTCTGTCTCTCATAACATCCTTATGGGCAAACTGATAAAGTATGGGCTGTGAGTGGATAGTAGATTGAAAAGTGGCGGAACTCCTGGGCTTATGGGATTGCAGTTAGTGTGGAATGAATTCCAGCCAGAGGCCTGTTATTAGTGATGTATATCCAGGGTTGATTTTGGGTCCAATACTGTTCAACCTCTTCATTGATGACACAGATGATGGGATGGAGTGCAGTGTCAGCAAGTTTGCAGATGACAGAACAGGGAGAAATGGTTGATACAGCAGGTGGTTATGCAGTCTTTCAGAGGGATCTGGACAGGATGGAGACATGGGTGGAACAGGAATCCCATCAGGTTTAACAGAGGGAAATACAAAGTCCTGCACTGGGGAAGCAATAACTTTGAGAACCGGTACAGATTAGGGACTGACAGGCTTGAAAGCAGATTTGCAGGAAAGCCCTGGGGTTCTGGTGAACTGTAGGTTGAGCACAAGTCAAATGTGCTCAGCGTCTCAGGCTGCATTTGGAAGTCTGTTGCCAGCAGGTCAAGGGAGCTGATCTTTTCCCTATATTCAGCACCAGTGAGACCACACTTAGAGTATTTCCAGTTCTGGGCTGCCCGATACAGGACAGAAAAGGGCATTCTATAGTTAATGCAGCAAAAGCCCATGAAGATCATTAAGGAATTGGAGCATCTGACAGAAAATAGGGACTGAGAGAGCTGGGATAGCTTAGCCTAAGGAAGAGAAAGCTTGGGTATATTATCAGTGTGTGTAAATATCTTATGGGAGAGAGTAAAGAAGACAGCAAGACTTTCTCAGTGGTATCCAGAGGAAGGACAAGAGGCAATGGGAACATAAATACAAAAATATAAGAAATACCATTTAAACACAAGAATAAACTCTTAAGTGTGACAAAACAGAGAACAGGTTGTCCAAAGAGGTTGTGGAGTCTCCACGTTTGGAGACATTCAAAATGCTGTTGGACATAGTCCTGATTGTAGTTCCCTCTGCTGTGAGCAGTGGTTTTAGACTAGACGATCTCCAGAGGTCCATTCCAACCTTGACCAGTCTGTGATTCTGTGCTTGCTACATAGGATTCTTCAGCTGGCAAAAAAAGTACAAAATAGGATTAAAAAGATGGTGAAGGAACATTTACTTCAATGAAGAATTGCTTCCAGGGGCTCTTTCTTTTTTTAAATACAGCTGTGATACAAATTGTATCCTGTTTTCTCATTAAAAAGGGATCATATGTAGGTCGTTGGCAGAGATGTGAAAGGTTATATAAGAAATGAAACTGAATAGAAAAGTCATGTCTTTTGAATGGTGCAGTTTGACTAAATCTGGGTTACATTTGTGCAAACTTTGTAACAGAGTATGATTGTGAACTGTGTTCTATAAGATTTTCAACAACTGAATTAAAATAAAATATTTACTTCCTATCACTTAACTCTTTTTAGGAGAAGCTTGCAAAACAACTCTCCCAAAATATGGTTGCTGAAAAGGAAAAGAAGCACAAGGTATCTTTAACCTTTACATTAATTAATTTAGAATTTGGTAATATTTATACATATGCAATCTAACTGAAGTTCCATGATAAATTACATACACTCAACAAAAGACATTCAAATGTCTCTAATTTTTTTTTTTTTTTTTTAACTTTAGAGAATACAAACTCAGTTTCTTGAGACTCCTAAACTTTATTTAGATCTGGACTGTGAATCTACTAATGTAAAAACCAAAAAGCCTCCAAATGATGTGCCTACAGAAGTCAACATGATGGAAAAGAAAAAAGTGCCTCCTTCAGTATCTGCAAAAAGTCACTTGGGTAGTCCATCTGTAAAGGTTTGTAGCTTTTAATGGTGAATCGTTCTTGTTTTATTTTTCTGACTGTAGTTCTTCTCTGCAGATGCTTATTTTTGTTTTGAGATGCAGGGAATTAAAAGGTAGATAGCCACAAAAAAAGATATTCTGCAGAAATATTAGAAAGCAGTTTGTGTAGAGGCTCCTACTTTTTGTCATTTTTCTTGCTCAGTTACATAATTTGACTGGTATCATTGATCCATAACAGTTCCTGTCCTGAAGGGACTGTGAGTTTAATAATGTTTATAGAATCTTTTACTTAGGCTTAAAAGAAAAATGTCTCTTTGTAAAAGCAGATTTTTCTCTGGAACACAAAATAGCTTTTGTAGCTGTAGAAGTTACCAAACTGTTCCTGACAGCCTCATTGTAACTGTAAAACCTTGTGCTTCTGCTCTGTCAGAAACTCACATGATATTTATATCTCAACAGTAGAAACAACTACTGTTTTTATGTTAACGTTTCTAAAAAAGGATTTCCTTGTTCAATTGCAACATTTCTGAAGTTTAACTTCTACTGTAAGAACTAGTTAAGTAAAAACAATGTTGTTCTTGATATCCCTATCTATGTCTGTCTTAAAGCTTTTTCCTGCAGTTTTGTTAGTATACATTTTCTTAAATGTTGGTTACAGTCAATATGTAATGACTACAGTTCAGAATAACCTGAATTTCTGCAGAGAAGTGTGAAGAAGTTAGATACAGCATGCCATAAAACTCAGTTTTTCCACAGCTTCCTGCTTATTCTTCTTGTTTGGAAAAAAAAAAAAAAAAACAAAACTTTTTTTTTTTCCCCTTCATTTGGGTTTTCACATTTTGGATGGAAAGAATTGTTCCACAGCATCTCTCTAGTGTCTTCCTGGATACTCAAGTCTGTGAACGGCATTATGAATTTGGTTTTAGATTCTATAATTACCGCTGAAAAAGACAATTTTAAATGCCCTCTTTTTCTTTGACAGACATATATTATAAAGACTCCTCCAATAAATAAACTGCAAAGCGAAAGCACAAATCTGCATTCAGAACAGTGCATGAGGAAAAAGCAAAAAGTGCTTCTACAGCTGGATGCTCAGTCAGATAGCTCTGAACACACTGACCTCCTGGTAAACATCAGAGAACAAATATTGTGCTTACCAGTTCTTTATGCACACTCTTATATCTAAGAATGTATATAAAGCATGTGGGGTTCTGTATTCAAGGCAGTATTTATGTTTATTTTTGTTAAATTGGTTCTTTCTGGGCTTGTATTTATATGTACATAATTAGTAACTATATGACAGGGTACTGCTACACAAAAATATAAACATTTATAATGATTTTTTACATTGTTTTTATTGAACTGTTGAGGCTTCATAGTAACATCTTAACTTTTTAAATATACTCTTATTATTCCTAGGGTGAAAGAAAATATAGTTTCTAATATAGTGTGATTAAGTACCTTTTTTTATTTTTAATTTAAGAGCATAGTCTCGGAAGAAGAAATGTTTCAAAAATTGCACAAAGATTATCCTCAAGTTTCACAATTATATGCCATGACTTCAAAAAAGGTACCTTAACTTTTCTTCGTATCAAAACAAAGAGTTAATTGAATTGGTTATAGAAACTAATGGATGGCTTTATTTTTCTTAGAAACCAACTACACCCAACATAAAAACTCCAGGCTCTGTACTGAAACTTAAAACCATGAGAAAAATGCATGAGGCTGGATGGACTGCGGTTTCTAAAATGGACAGGAAAAGAAAAATAAAAGAAGTGGAAAAGCTCTTTACTTAAAATGAAAGAATTACTAGTATTTGAGTGTATTACTAGTTTTATTAACACTAATAATTGTGTTACTAGTATTTGATTAGTATAACCACAGTAGTATTCTTTCAGAATTAGTACATTGTTGCATTTTTCTGTCATACTCCATATGTTTAATAGTATTCCCTTCCTATTCTATTGCACTTTATAGATACATAACCACATCCACCTGCAGAGCGTTTTCTACATTTCCCCCATGCTATAGAAAGCTGGGAGACAAATTAGCCCCTTTCAATTTTTGAAGTTAGTATTAACTACAAAGAAAGCTGTTTCAAAGAAGAAAAATTAAAAGTCTGGCATTAGAAATACTGGTTTTAAAGAAATTAAGTTCTGTTCTTTTAAATTTACTCTTTTGTAATACATAATTCACAAAAGGATATTATTTAAAGAAATACTGAAGCTGTTAAAATGCATTCACTTTGACCTGAAGTTGTCTTGCTTTTTTATTAATTTTAAATGTTGTTAAACTGTCTTTTTAGACTGTTTTGTTTTCAGTAGCTACTAGTTCAGTATGTTAAAACAGTTTTGAAACTTCTGAAACTGAATTTTCAATAGAATTACTTCAGTTTAAACATATTTCAGCTTCATAAGGAGTAAAATATTCACACATTTTAAGATTGTAAAAACAATGTTAAGATCTCATTAAACTGTTTATCTGAAATGTAAAGTGTGGGACCAAATGTTGTTGCTTAATGTATTAGAACACAGATAGAAATCACCGGGCAGCCTTCCTAAGGACTAACAGCTTCTGCCACATAAGCATAAGACTAATTTAAAACAACATACATTTCTGCATTAGTCCTTGGTTTTTCATAGTTTCACAACAACAAAACCATCCTTCAGAGTCCAGAGATAATAAGAAAACAAGAGTTACACATCAAAATATTAGGAAAAATAAAAATCTTGGATTCATCTGAAGTGAGTAGCAAACCATAATGTGTTTGATTCTTTTTGTGTAGCCATTTTATGTATAGGCTAGTAGTTTGAGTTTCTGATGCCTTATCTGTTGAGCAGTGCTATTTGTAATGATTTTTTTAAAAAATTTTATGTAATTGTCAAATATTCTCCAAAGATCTGAAAGAATGTGGGTTTTTTCTCCATATATGGAATCTGTTATGCAAGAAAATTTTCTGAGAAGCTGGAATGAATTTTCTTGCTAGTAAGAGATTTCATGTGTTTGCAGAGTATTGAGTTTTTATAATGTAGCTACTTAAAGAGTGTAAATGAGAGCAGAGGCAGAACAGAGAAGCTGCTTGTAACAGCCAAATTCAGGATGTCTGTTTCCAAGAAAGATTATTTTACCATAAGTAGTGTAAAATAATCCATTTAAACCTCTCCCACATACACAAATTATTTATTTTCTGACTGGATACGGGGAATATTGTGCAAAGTCAGTTACTTTCAATTTTAGTTTCAGATGTTACCAATCTCTGTACAGCTACTTTGCAGGAAAAAGAAAAAGCAGTCACCAGAAATGCAACATATATGTGCAGTTTGTAATTTTGATAGAGGGTGGTATTTTATTTACAAGATCTAAATATTTGACAGTGTCTCTTAGTTAATTTCAAGGTGGCATACTTCTGATTTTGACTGTTGCTGTTGTTGACATCTTTATCAGATATCCAAACTTGACTACTAGTTATTGAGCAATCAAAACCAAAAATTACTGTTGTTTTGGAGTATAATTAGACTTCTACTACCATGTCTTCTTAGCTATGGCTCACAGACAGATCTACAAACTATAATTTTGCAGTCTTGAAGTTAAGATTCAAAATCCACATCAAGCCTGGGTTACCCACATTTATAGCTTTGCTAATTCCAGAATATATGATATTTGAATGCCTTACTGTAAAAACTAGGATTTAAATGATTGTTCCTTGACACTTTACATGAATAATAAATGGTTTTTCTCGGTATCTAACAAACGTGATTTTCAGTATAGTGGTATAAGTACAACACCTGACACTTCAGGAGAAGAAATGACAAGAAACATAAGTAGTAAGAATTAGAAATGCTAGTTAATTCTTTTAATTTTTTTTTTTGCATGTCACAGTGAGTTGTGTGGTAATTAATGTCTTGAAGGTGGAGAGAAGTCTTTCCACTTGAACAGGTAAGAATTCAAGTCTGTACTGCCCCCATCTAAACTCAAATAGTAAGTAATCAGTTGGGACCTCATTGTTTTCCAGTATTGTTGCCTCAGAGTTGTGAATCTGTGGTGCATCATAGTCCTACTGATATCATGAGTGTGTCATGTGGTGTATTGTATAAATCATCTGCAAAATTACAATAATTTTATTAGTACCACTATAGAAAGCTTACAGGAAATGTAATCAACTAGGAGTATCTTGTATATCTTAAAATAACAGAAATATCTAGCACTTTCAAAAGAAATGAAACCAAATACAAAGCAGTCTATCCTATGAGCCAAACATCAAATAGGATTATGAAGCATTTTCAGACCATAAATGCAGATTGTTGGCATATGATATGCAACAGCGAATTGCTGGTTTAATCTGTGGCTGATAGGAAATGCTGCAGCTAATCCTAGGGAAGAAAGAGAAGCGGTCATCTGTGAATCTATAAAGAGAGCTATGTTTCAAGCTATTACAGAGTGACTTGATTAGCCTTGAGAATTTAGCAGCCACAATATGTTTAAATGAAAATCCTGGCAAACACACTTGTTTCTGTGGCAGCATATTAGGATCTTAATTCCTTCAATCAGTGGAGGTCTGCAATAGGATGTGGTTGGAAATAATTCTACCAGAATACTGATCTTTTAGAAGTCTGTTTGGTTTTGTTTCTAATTCTCTGTTGTTTGTAAGCATGGATATGTTTTTATTTTAATATCCACTGTGCTATATGGAAACGAGTTTCTCTGCTCTGCAAGTTAACTTGCCCATAAGATCACAAAGTTTTCTTTGGGTTGTACTGCTAATGGGAAGAGTGAGTAGAAAGTGTGATAACTTCTCATTGTTTATGCTTTTTTCTTAAGCATTGGTCAGTGACAGAGTCCTTTTAAATTCCATATAAGTTCCTGTTAGTCACTGAATTTCTCTAGCCTGTTACAAAGATTCCTGGGTAATGAACTCAAGAATTCTACCATTACTAAATTCTGTTTACTGAGATCACTTAAAACACTTCTTTTCGAACATCAGCATACTGTCTTTCACTTAATTAATGTGTAAAATAACTGATCTCAGTGAATGGATTGCTTTAGTTAAGAGAAAGGTTAAAGATGCATAATTAACAGTTTAACTGGCTGTTCCAGAATGGGGCTACAGAGCTGATGACTGTAAAAACATTAAAAATTTCTATCACTTAATGGTCTGTAGGTCAACAGGGGGTCAACAAAGGAAATTAATCTGTAAGCATCAGACTTTTAACTGTGGCTCTTGGGAAGCTGTGAAAGAAGCTTTGGGCACTCACAGATTGCCACATTGGACTTTGTTGTCCTGCCACAGTCTGTCTTCCTGCTCCCAGTAAGTAGTGGGATCTCACTCTCATCTAATGTTCAGAGAGGTCAAGTGAATGAACTCTGGTCACATGAACAATCAACAAAAAGTTTTTCTACCAGCTCAATAGTTTTTGTAAATTACTGAAGAGATGTGAATGTGTGTATCACTCTGTTAGTGCATCTTTGACAGATGGGCAGGCTAGTGTGATGCCAGCAGAGAAGAGGTGCTCTGTCCATACCAGTGTGGAGCTAACTTGAGTATGAGGGGCAGTAGTCACATTAGTCTCAAGCTCCACTCAGACTAATTTATTGTACTTCCAGATAAATGAATTTTCATTCTTAATACTTGGTCAGATATTTCTGTAATGCACTGCAGTGCATTCAGAGGCTGGGTAAAAGACCTTCAACAAATAAATGCACTGCTGAAATGACACTACCTGTTCTGGTGATTAATAATTCCTGACATTCAGTATAGATCACATTGGACTCAGTGCCCAACAGCTCTATGTCTTCATGACAGCAGGGCTATGGGCAGACGAAACTAAGGACATTGCATCTATGTAGTTGCCTTGACAACCAAATTTGTACTCGCCTCAAAGAATGAAATCAGGTTTGTGTGGCATGACCTATTTTATGTAACACCATCTTGACATGCATTAATCATGTTCTCATCTGTTAATTCTTTATTGCTCAAGACCTGTATCAGCTTTCTCTTATTTTACCTGATCTGCCAGGGATAGATGTCAGGCTAGCTGATTGAGAGCTACATGGGTCAACATTGTCTCTTTAAATATTGGTGTAATATTAGCACTTTTCTTAAAGTTTTGAAATTGCTGCAGTATTCCATAACTTGTTGAAATTACCATTAGCTAGCTAATGATGTTGATTTTAAAATAGCTATTCCTTATACAATTAATTTAATACTTTTTTTGAAAATGTGTATGTTGGTTGTTCTGCCACTGTCTTTTCAAATGCACATATACATACTGAAGACTTTACACTTTGCATCAACAGCTTGTCAATGAACATTACTAGATGAAGACATTACTGTTGGCCTCTGTCCTGACAAGTTTGTTTCCTAGTCTCCAGCTTCCTGTGTGAGTTTTCTAAATTTCCTCACTTTTAACAGTGATTGCTGTTTTCTTTTTTTCATTGTTACAGTTTTTATTGTTGCATTCTTTTTCATCTTCATTAGGATAGACTTTCAGAGTTATTACAAATTTTTTTTCTTTGCTATGTTTGCAGACAAGATTTCCCTAAATTTTGTTAATACAAATTCCTAATATTTTTTTTTTACCCTAATC
Organism: Merops nubicus; assembly: GCF_000691845.1. NCBI lineage: Eukaryota > Metazoa > Chordata > Aves > Coraciiformes > Meropidae > Merops > Merops nubicus. The sequence continues at coordinate 27,618 of NW_008599502.1, forward strand.
TGAATTTCATGCCCCCTTCCCCCACGAGATACATGCATTTTTCTCAAGTCAGAAATTAGCACTTTGAACCAGTAAAGAATATGTGCTGTCATACTCTGATCTGTCTTCTGCTTATATTCTTATAGGATATGCTGAGGACACTTTAAACCTGGATGTTGACATCTTCCTGCCAGGACCACAGTATACAAATATAGCTCAAATATAAAGCTGTGCATGTAAACCACTGAAATCTTCAGAGAAGTGAAGTGGCTGTACCTATCTCAGCTGTGTGTACAAGAATCACATGTGATGCTCTTGATTTAGAAATGCTAAATTTTATTCTTATTTGGGGCACTTTTGTCCTCTCTAGTATTTAGTTTTATAAATTGCTTTCTTTTCCATTCAGAATCATTGTCTCCTTCAAAATACTCATAAGATTTTCCAAGAAAGAGCGTTCTTTTCTGTCATTAAAGTTTTAACCAAATCCATGGATATATATGTAGTGTATCCATATATATATATATATACACACAGTGTGTATATGTACATGTACACATCTACATATGGGTGTGTATATGTATATACTCATATAGCCTGTATATTTAACTGCATTTAAAATGTCAGAAAAATACAGAGTTAAATAATGTATTGGAGTAGTAACAAAAGAACAGTGTTATGCTTCTGTTGCTAAGTGTAGATGCACAGATGTTACTGAGAGTACAATTAATACGCCACTCATGCCGTTAAGCCAGAAGGAGTTATATTTAATTCCTGAGAAATTATATGGTAGAAGTTAACCCAGAATTAAAGACTCCATGAAAACAGAAAGCATTTGGCTAGTCTTAATAGAACAAGAACTCTTACCATGTTATCCAAAAAAAAAAACCACTTGGAGGGTTAGTCCAGGACTCATAGCTCTTGTGCAGCATTCTGAAACTGTGGGAAAAGGAGACAATGTTATTCAGGAATTAATTAAACACCAGTTGGGGCTGACTGGATCACACCAACAGCCTAAGGTGACCATGTTTACTAGCTTAAACTTAACTTTACTGTATTTCTTATGGCTATGTAAATCAGGAATGTGGTTGACTTGCATAAGACATCTGATCAAAGTCCAAATGGCAGTTAGGTGATCAACTGAAAGGGCAAGTGTTAACACAGGAATAGTGAGAAGGCTGGCCAGATATGATGAAGCAGTGTCGGACAGTGGCTTTCTCAGCCCTTCTGCTCCTGCCAGGTGCTCCACAAACCCCTAAATGCAACTGTTTTTCCCTCGTGTGGATGTCTCAGTATGGTGGTTTAGTCCCAGGCGGGAGCCGGGCACCACGTGGCTGCTTGTTCATCCGCCACCCCCCGTACAGGAGGGAGAAAAATACAACCCTCTGTGGGCTGAGATACAGAGAATTTAATAGGACACCACAGAAGGAACAGTAAATAACAGCAGTAACAATAGGTATAACAACATATAACAAAGGAAACAGGTCACCGCACAGGCTCCGGGCGGCACCAGCGGCTTGCAGCCCCCGGGCCCAGCAACACACAACCCTGAAAACCTGGCAGCCCCCGTCCCCGGAAACCCCCAGCCCTGCTGCTGCGGGCACGGCGTCAGCGTGGCAGCGAATAACCCAGCGGCTGCTCCGGCTGTGTGCCCCGGAGAGAGCTCCCGCCCGACTGCAGGGGAAAACCAACCCTATCCCAGTCGAACCAGGACAGTCGGTTTCACTGGTGCTGGTGCAATATTTTGCTTTTTGTGCTACAAGAAGTGTTTTTTTTAAAAGCTTTTCCCCTATCAATATTTCTGTACCAATTGCTTGTTACTTCAATATTTCCTCAGTAGGTTCAAGGCCAGATAATTTCTCAGTGTTTTTTGTTTAAGTAGCTAAGTCAGGCTGTACCCAGGCACACTGTAGAGCAGTTTCTTTGATTTGAGATTTTTTACTTCATGTGTCTAGCACTGCATCTCTCAGTTCAGCATGCCTGGTAATCAGCAAAAGGAGTGAACCAGACTTATTAGACTTTTGCAAAACATAGGTGTAGAACTAGTCGTATGTGATTCAGGATGATTCCATTTCCATGCTAGCCTTCCTGTCTTGATGTTGCTGTCCTATGTAGTGATTAAATTCATCAATAATTTTTTTAAAGCAGTGGTTAGTCTAAAAGCTTGAGGAGAGAATGACTTAAAATAATTAGATTTCCAGCTCCAGTTTCCAGGTTAGGATATTATGGACACATTTGTTCCTATCACATTTGCTTTGTTGTTCAGTATGAATTTTCAATAGATGACTTTGTGATAAGGAAGCAGCAATTCAGATGCAATTATATAAACGGTAAGATCAGCCTGGAATTAGCCTAGAGAGTATAAAGAGCACACAGAGCTTTTGCTGGGTCACTGCCTCTCCACGCTCAAGGCAGAATCAGGTTCCTGTAATAGGGAAGAATTCAGCTGACAAGAGGTTGGTCTTTCCAGACTCGCATTGTTGCAGCTACAGGGTAAACCAGACTGTCTAATGAAGGCTTTTGCGATGGGAAACTATGACAGCTGGAAGAGATTAGAGGGTGATGTCCATGTGTTTGTAGGCACTGTCATTTAAGGTTTGTAGTTTAGAGGCTATAGAGTAGACCCTGGAATTTTCTTGGAGCTGATCAAAGCTTTGTTCTCGGGAACACCCAGCAGGTCTGATCAATGAGGTCAGCACAACAAACAGAAAGTGGGCATTCATTGATTTGAACTCTTTGCTGATGTTCTTTATTGTAATTTACTTGAACCTGTTATTTAATTCTTGACAGTGTTCCCATTTCACCATTCTGCTAGACCAATGGGAATAAAAAATACAGTGGTATGCCTGATATGCACAGCTGTTTTTTTTTTCCCTCTTGAACATTTTATAAGATGCTTTCTTTAGAAAATTACTTTTAAACCAGTGAGATTATTTTAGCATCTCTGGTTAATTCTAGAGTTTATGTCATCTCACATATGTCACTTTTTCAAATCCTTTAACTCCTGTTACTTTCCTGTGCTACCAGTTTAGCACTCCTTAGTGAAAAGTTCCATGTAATATGCTTGAGCATAGAGGGGGAAAAGTAAATTTGCTGTATGCTATTAATGGCCTATTTACCCTTCTTTTCTGTTTAGTGGCAACTACTATTTCAGTTAACAGTGAGATTGGAATGAAGTTGCTAGGCTGTAGCTAAAAAAGTTAAGATTACTTCTAGTGTGTGACTATAATAGCTGTTCTTGTCAAATTCTGAGAAAAAGGCTGGAAGGTACATCTAATTTTACTTAGGTTTGCTTTGTTTGCTTCTCCCCTATCTAGCATGAGTCCCTTCCTTGTGATGTCTCTCCTCTTTGGCTTGACTTTTGGTCAAACAGCATCGCTTTGTGCTCCTTCAGAGTATACAATCCATGTGGAAAAAAGGGAATGTGCCTACTGCCTGGCTATCAACACCACCATCTGTGCTGGATTTTGCATGACCCGGGTAAAAGCCTTTACTCTGTTTTAGGCAATTATTTCTATAATGGCCATCACTGCAAAACAAGTGAGGAGATTATATTTAGTCATTCTTAATATAAATGACTTGAGTAACTTCTCCTGCTACTGTCATGACAGCTAGCTGGGGAGAAAACCTCACAAGTAGGCATGCCAAACATAATGTTTGAGCTTCACTGCTCATAGCATTTTAAGTTCTACCTTGGTCAGCAGGGAGCAAGTACAGATTGCAAAGCACTGTCAGCAGTCTGAGCCAAGCACATTAGTTAAAACCATATAAGCAAGGTGAACATATCTATGATGGCAGAGAGCCCAAATCACTTGCAGATTCAGAATTACAGATCTGAACAAAAATATGCTGAAAATATCACAGCTAGTCTAAGTGTAGAGAGGTTTGCTTTCTGCACATTTGAGAGAATGTCAAAGGAAGTCTTCTGGCATTCATGTGTTCCTCAGTGAAACAATGCATTTATTTTTTCTTTGTAGGACAGCAATGGCAAGAAGCTGCTACTCAAAAGTGCTCTGTCCCAGAATGTGTGTACGTACAAAGAGATGTTGTATCAAACAGCACTGATTCCTGGCTGTCCTCATCACACTGTCCCTTACTATTCCTACCCTGTGGCTGTGAGCTGCAAATGTGGTAAATGTAACACTGATTATAGTGATTGTGTTCATGAGAAGGTTAGGACAAACTATTGCACTAAACCACAGAAGCTCTGTAACATGTAAGCTTCCAACAAAATGTGGTCAAAATGTACCTTTCTGTTCACAACTAAATAAAAATAAAAGTGTATTTCGTACAGGTTTGCAAACTGATGTGTACAAAGCTTTATTCTAAAGATGTACCACTAGTTACTTGAATTAACGATATTCTGTGACATGCACAAAAGCAGAATCATAAGGCAGCAGGTTTGTATTTAGAGCCCACCTGTAATTTACTTGTAGAAGGACAAATGACTGTATATATAAGCCTTTGCTCTTAAATGCCAGGTATTTTGTGAAGAGGTGCTCCAAGAAAAAACATTTTATATATTTCTGAGTTTAAAAAAAGGCAATGTATACACTTAGTTTTGAACATTTTAATTAGATTTAGATTTTGACATAGACTTACAGCCTTCATATTATCAATGGTATTTTTCCATATGTGTAACATTCAGGTCTTTTTGAGGACCATAGCTTCAGTGTAGTCAACTGAACTAAGCACATACAGTTTTGCTTGTCTGTGCTGTAGATCTATCATCACTGTTATTGTCCAGACCCGTGTTCATTAAGCATAATTTTTCATGTCTGTGCTAGTGGAGTCAGCCTCGCTTTTCTGTTGAAGTACACTGCTTGAAAAACTTGTCTTGTGACAAGTGAGCACTGAAGAATCAATCAGGCTTCAAGTTTCCATGAGGGGAGTACAATACCATCGAACTCAGAAGAAGCTTTCTCCCCACACAGGTCAGCTGGTCTCTTGTTAGTGGGAAAGTAAGCCATAGCCCAGCCTATGTGCTGAACATGCACAGGTGAGAAGTGCAGACCCAGGAATAAAGAAATACATGTCAATTTCACTTTCCACTGAGATTTCCTTCCCCTCCCCCTGTTGTGTTGTTGTTTCATCAGACTTGATAACTCCAGGGCAAGCTATGATGGTACTAAAACAATCAATGAGAATGAGAGCTATCTTCCACCTGGTCTGTGACTCCAAACAAAGTAGAAAAGCTTATAGAATCCAGTGACAGACTTGCAACTTTGCCCCTCACCTCTACTACCTACAACCAGAATGATGAAATTGCAGTTTGATTAAACTGTCCCTGCTCAGAGGTTCACATCAGGATAGCAGCATTTGTGCTCTTTCGGTTATCCAGGCAGATACTTGTTTTATTTTGGCAAGTAAGAGACGCAAACAACCCCTAGAGCCAGGAAGATGAAGACCAATGTGTCTTCATTGAATGACCAGCTTGAAATGACAAGTGTACTCAAATATTGCCATTGTGTCCCTCAGAGAATTAACCTGCTGATAACCCTCAGAGCCCCTGTACACCCAGCTGTTGGCATAGTTCTTCTATCTGACTGTCTTTATTTCTGCTTCCAGAACATACATAAGGCGGCAAAACCCAATGATGCACCTACTAACATACTCCTATTTTTCTTGATATTAACAAAATATTTTTTTGTTTGTGGGAGGGAAGCTGCATACATCTGCTGTATGTTCTTTGGCCTTTTAACGTTCTCCTGTGTGTTACTGTACATCAGTATTTCTTCTTGGGAAAAGCCTCACGGTGCTGATAAGTGCCAATTACTTTTACACCTTAAAACTGTTTATCTGTGTTCTCAGGAGCTTCACTTGGTTCCTTTATGGAGCAGCATGAGGTGCCATTCCATAGTTAAGCCCAGAGTCAAGCAGAGTCCTATTGTGAAGAGTTCATTTTAAGGGTTTGACTGTTACGCAGTTGTCCCTGGCTGCTGTTACTCAGTTAGGAAAAATCAACAGGGTAGGGTATTTTTAAAAAAAATTTTATAGTCTCCTATTACTCAGTATGCAAACAAGGGAAAGTGGATGACATAAAAAGGAAACAGCCCTAAAAGTATATAGTTAATAGATGAAAAGTATTAAAAAGAAAATAAATGTCCTGTCTTGCCAAGATGGCCCTAAGACTTTGTAAAGTCCTTTAATAGCCTTTGTATGCACAAACTCAGTTGCTAGGAGCATCCCATCCCTTTTCCGAGCACAGCAGGTTTGACGTGACAGACTAGTTAGCAGTGGAGTGGTATCTACAAACTTTCAACCAGGTATTGAACAGCAGACCTTACTCAAAAGGTGCTGTGATGCTGAAGTGAAGCAGAAAGTAACTTACTTTATTATGTTTTCTCCTGAACTTCCACTTCTTCCTCTTCCCCGTCCCACATTAAGGATGAAGCTAGAATGACGTTATTGCCAATACCAATTACCTATATTCAGTCGTGTATGAAAAGTAGCAGTTACTAACCCGTACCCCCTAGAGGTTAGGTACTAGACTGAAGAACAGCAAGGGCCCACTCTCCACCCTTTCTCATTTCAAGAATTCTCGGCCCCTGCACTTTCTCTCCCAGCTTGAAACAATGCCAGCTGCCACAACAATTAGAGCTTTAAAGTTTTCTGTAAGTGTGCATCTTAATTTTTAGCAGAAACATCAAATAATATTTAGAAGTAGATACTCAAGCCAAACATATACTCTGTGAGAATGCTAAAAATATATTCGATTGCCTGCTCTTCTACCATTCGGTAACTGAATTTTCAATGTCTCTGAGAGAAAGGTGGTAACGACCTGGCACATTCAGCACCAATGTCCCATCACCATCTCTGTACATAGAATAAGCCCTTTCTAACACAGAGGGAGAAAAGATTATGGCATGGTAATATTCTTATGCAGCAGGAA
>NW_008599502.1:34516-35188 GCF_000691845.1 Merops nubicus
TGAATTTGCAATACTTGTCCCAGGTAACCTTATTCCCATATACGGGAGCAAAGTCTAACTGATAATTTCAGCCTAGTGACGTATTTGCTACCTGGCTCTAATCCTACACTGGGCCACCTCAGTTACAACCATGGCATCACCTGTTTGTGGCGCTACCTATTGAACAGGTTAATTAATCCTAACTCCATTCAAAATATGAGACAAATATATCAGTCTGAAAACTATTTTCTGAGCAGTTTTTAACTTGATTACCGAAGTTTACTCCGTTTGAAAGGCAAAGGATATCTTCAGACAAGAAGTTGTCAGTATGTGGCAAACGATGAGACTCTCATTTCATACTACACACTCTGTTGTATGATCTGAGTGATCCTCCCACTCAATCTATTTTTATGCTAACCAGTTTACAGTCAATGGCCCAGGCTTCACCCGACTATTAGCACCGGCAGCAAGGAGTACGGAACACGGGGGCGTAGGGCCCGGATCAGCCGCTGCCCGGCGGCCGGGCGCGGCGATGACCGTGCCGGGGTCGGTTTTGAGAAGCACAATCCCAAACGAATTAACACGCCTGAAACTGGGCGATGCGGACGCCACCGTGCACCCTCAGCTTCCCTCCGTCTCGTCCGCAGAGGAAGAACTGTCACCCCTGGGGGCAGGCTCGCCCGCGCGCCAGGG
>NW_008599503.1:0-4784 GCF_000691845.1 Merops nubicus
GCCCAGACATTCTAGGATTCTATGATCCTCTGGCACAATATCTTCCTGCAAAAGCATCTGAAGCCTTGTCCCTCTGGATAAAGGGATGAGGTCAGGAAAACGATGCTGCTCTTTTTATACTTGTAAACAAATTTTGAATCCTTCAGCTTGCTTTGGTTTTTACAGTCATTTGGGGGGGGGGGGGGGTTGGGGGGGGGTTTTTTTTTTTTAAAAAAAAAATTGGGAGGGGATTTTTTATATTTTATGACTTTTACCTGCCAGACGCAGAATGATTTTGCTCCTTACACCAGGGAATTGCTATGTTTGAGCAGATGGACCTAAGAAAGTGAAGAAAATATGGATTTTTGTTTTCTTATCTGTTTGCAGTTGTCTGGGTGAATACAACACCTTTTTTTTTTTTTTTTTTTTTTTTCTGACAGAATAACATCATTTACTGGGAAAATCAAGGGTAGGAGTACAGAGGTAAAACAGAGTCTTTAAGTCAAGCCAGGGGGATTTAACTTGTGCATATTCCTCATTTCCTGTTTCAAATGGGCTTTTTCAGTCCTTTAAAATTACCAGGCAGACAGGCTCTCCAGACTGGTCAGTTCAGAGCCTCTCTGTAAATCAGGTCTTTCGTGACCACAGCACAGAAACCTCACTTCAGCCTAATTCAAAAGCAGGTTGGGCAAATGCAGGCACAGCCCATTTGCCAGGGGCCTGTGGTCCTCATCAAATCAATCACTGCCACTGCTGGCAACATGAAGATGCTCCCACTTAAAAGAGGGCTGTGTCAGAGGATCCTAGAGTCTGGGCTGTAGTTTTAGTCCAACCAAGACTGGTCAGGCTGGAACTAGAGAAGTGGACTGGCATGATTCTCCACTGGTGCAGAGACTTCTGCTGTGGTTTGAGGATTTAAAGAGGGCTTTGATCTCTCACCCTCCCTACCCCACATCACAGACTCTTAATGTTACCACTAGGTAAGGAAAGATTTTCATGATGATGTAGTGTATCTGCAGTGAGAGAAGAAAAGGAGAAAGAAACTCTGCAGTTCTATGTCTCTGCAAAACACAGTGTCTTCCAGTACCAGTGCAGACCTCTGCTATCTTCACTATTCCACTAGCCCTCAGGAAGAAGTAATTTCTGCCCCTCTAAAGTGACACTCTTGCCAGAGCAGCCAGGCACATGAACAAGCTGCATTTGGGCAAACAGATGTGTGAACTTCATACTGCACCAGTTGCTTCAAGGTACCTCGGTAAAGGCTTACCAGCTTGCCAGTCTCACGGTAAATGTGAAGTATAGGTTCCCTTTTTGCACTCTGAATCACAGAAGGATAAATCAGAGGTTGTAAGGCACACACTGGGCATCTGTGTCCATGAGCCTTCAGACTGAGTGCAGAGTATCCTAAAAATTTGCCTTTATTATCTGCTAACGTTAGGTCCCTTCAGTGTGGCTGCCACACTGCATTGTAAAATGCAATGGAGTAAAAAAAAACCAGGACACTAGCAATGTATCTAGAAAAGGTTTGGTTCTGTTTCCCTGGCTTTTCTTTACCTGCCCCAGTTCAAATTAGATGATCTTTACAGCTATTGGCTACATTCCATACCATACTACTGAGCTGCTCTCTAGAGATATTTGCTTCCTAACCTCAAGTTACTTCCTTTAAATTTAACCTAAATTAAGGAGGCAGAAGAGGGAAAAGTGAGTGGTAGTCTCTTAGCAAAAAAAAACACCTGTCCATGTTCCAAATTTCCCAAGAGGTCATTTTTTAATTAAAAGGCAGCAGTTCTGGGGAGGAGAGCAGAGGTGCATGACAGAAGCCCTTCCCCAAGCCAGTACCTCATTTCTTTTGCCTCTTTATGCTTCTGCAATTCACGAAAAGCCTTTGTTGCATGCGAACTGTTCTGGCTGTAACATCTGCATCTTTTTTTCCTCTAAAGCCTGGTTTTTGGAGAGTGACTAGGCCAGCTAAAAAGGACAAAGCAACTCAGGAATACAATTTCACTGAAATCTTGGCAGAAGGTGAGCGTGGTCCTGCCAGGTTCCTTGCAAGCTGGATGTCTACAGCAGATGCAGGGTGAGCCTGGAAAGCCAGCCAGCTCTCTCCTTTCAGCCTCACACAAAGGCACCCCATGGCATATCCCAGGCTTTCTGCCCACAGTCCTAACCCCACGTGACATCTCGAGAGTCACCGAAAGCTGCCCACCTCCCCTGCCAAGGCATCAAATAGCATGAATGAGAAGGCAGGTGGAGGTGGAGATGGCTAGCTCCTGCCCACCATCACCAGGCCAGGCAAGTGTCTGACATCCCCTGAGAGAGGAGGAAGGAAGGAAGACCCTTGCTCTCTGTGCTGTCAATGTGCTGCTAAAAAGATAACATTAATGCCTTTACTCCGTTTATCACTGAAGATCTTTCCTCCTGCTTCTCACCAGCTTGTTTTGTCATCTGTCTAACAAATATAGGTCTCAGAAGGATAACTTGCAATGTACATCTGTTTAAAGTCCTGTTGTCATCTACAGACCTCCTTCTCTGGTTTCATATGCATATATTTATCTCTCCATATTTTGGCCATGTAGTGACTGCAGCCTTTATTTTTATCCTACTTTAATTCCACCCTGTGTACAAACATTTACCACGTAAATGCATTCAGACCACAATTTCCACTGCCCAATGCACACTGTGGAAACTTCCCCCACTTCAGCATGTTTTAAGGTCACTTCGATCAGTTCAAACACTGATTATTCATTATATCAAGTATCCAAGCTGCTAGCTGATGACAGCCAGGAAACCATAAGCTGCCCTGAGGCTTGTCTTCCTATCAGCTCCTGCAGCTGGGTGTTGTGGGATTTTTTTTTTTTCTGCCATTGAAACTATTAGGTAGCTGCAGTTTGTTTGGTTTCAGCTTACCATAATTGCTGCCATTTCCATGGCTGACTTGGCCTATGTTTGAAGTTGATGTACAATACAAAGTGTGCTGCATGTATAGCTGCTCTCCACGTGTAAAGAAATTAGACAGGGAGAGTGTGTGTATATGTGTGTGTGTGCATATACATAAACATCTGCCATGTAGCTGTCTCCTGCTTACTCATGTCTCTGAGGAGTTTACTCTACCAAGACAACTGAGTGTCTAAAATGCTCTTGCAGTGATAATGGTTCAGGTTCCTGCTACTGGGAAGATTAGTTTTGGTTGGGTGGGAGCAAACACCACAAACAGGGGAGAAGTGGGATGACTAGTAGAGGGTATTTAGTGTATATATAGTTAAAAGCCTCAGGTGTCAAAGATGTTGAACATGGAGGTGTATGGAGATGTGAAGCCATGAGGGTGATATTTGTTCATAACCCTGGGGCTCTCATTCCTTCCTGAGCCACTGTAATTCAGTGCAGCCCCAGAGCTCCATTTACCACAGGTACTGAGGCCACCAGATATTTATGGCCCTTGGACCCGAAAAGAATGCTAGCCCAGGAACAGAAAGGTAACAGCTGGCAAGAGACAGGGTGGTCCTTCATTGGAGTCGCTGGCATGGGAACTCAGGACAACAGATTAAAAGCCCTCTCTTGGGTGATTTGTTGTGTCTCAGGTCCCCATTTGTAGCTGAAGGATAACAAATCCACTGCCCAGCACCTTCTGTCACATTTGTGGTGCAAGCTTCTTCAAGGAAGGACCACTTTCTAGAATATACATTGATGCATTACCCAGGTGACGGTGTAAGTGTTGGTCAGAAGAAGCGTATTTTCTCAACCTTGTCATCAGGAACTTGGACAATAAAGTCTCAGAAACTCAGGCTAACATCTTGACAAGAGTCTGAAGCAGCCTACCTAAGAGGCAGTCACTGACCCTGGGAATGGAACGCGGTTCCTATGGAAACACCTCTGGAGGAAGGACTCTGTGGTACAAAGTGCACGGTGTCCTTCCTTGTTATCTGGGGGAGCTGGAGCTGCTGAGATAAATCACACAGCTGCTGCCAAGGAAGACTGGACGCAACTGCTGTCTCAGCATTGATGAAGAAATCAGGAATGTTGGTGAACTTTCCTCCTTGTAATATCATTATAACAAGAAAACACACCTCCTGGTCAAAAGCTACCCACCTCTGAGGCAGACCACACCTTGGACACTCACTCCTCCCTGGAAGTCTCTCTTGAGAGAGGTGGAGATGGAGGAGGAGCAAGGTGAATCACCTGGTATAAAGTGGTTTCTTAGCAACAGAACTTTGGAAGCTTTCCCCACCAAGGACCATGACAATAGGAAGGACCAGTGGGATGCTGCCTGGACTTGGGACCAACGGGACACCTTGGACCCGCAGTGGTAGCTATTACTCTCTTTCCCCTCTTTACTTTACCTTTCCTGTCACTCTTTTACCTAACACACACTGCTTTACAGACAAACAATAAAGTTCCACTGTTTGATTGAAGTAAAACCCCTCGTTGGTCTTCTTTTGCACTTTGAGATCACAACACGTGAACCATCACGCATTCTCTGAGTGGAGCGGATCATGACAGATGGTAAAAAAAACACCAATCACAGCTGTGTTACACAGGCACCTGGAGAGCATCTGAAAAAAGAATAATGAAATATACTGGAGAATGTTTTCATTGGTAGAAGTGGGAAAAATAAAAATAAGGTGGATTAGGTTTCTTATTTTGCATTAATTCAAGTATTTACAGTTGTTCTTTGAGTCTTACCATCCCTTACAATAATCAGAGTTTGTCCTTTTGAATGTCCAGAGGGTACTCATGTAAGGTAAAGAGGATCAAGGAAGCTAGGGGCTTTTCTGAAACCATATGAGGACCAGAGGGGAAGGAAAGAG